>NW_026067895.1:13902437-13940742 GCF_014885135.2 Alexandromys fortis | reverse complement strand
AAATATTTAAAAAAAAAAAGATATCTACTAGAAGGTAGGAAGAAGAATTAGTTGAAATTTTCTCTCTAAAAGCCTAACACCACTGGGCAGTGCTGACACACACCTTTAGTCTTAGCACTGGGGAGGTAGAGGTGGGCAGATATCTGATTTTGATGCCAGTATGGTCTAGAATAAGTTCTAAGACAGCCAGAGCTACATAGAGAAACCCTGTCTCAAAACACACACACACACACACACACACACACACACACACACACAAAAATACAAAACACCAAACAAACAAACAAAAACAAAACCAACCAAATAAACAAACAACAACAAAAACTAACAACAATGACTCATTAGCAATAATAAAAAGGTTGTGTCACCAAACTGTTTCAATCAAACGTGGATTTCATATGTAGTGGTAGTCCTATAAAATTAAAAGAGTGGAAAAATTCTCACTGCTCAGCGATGCTGTAGCCATTGTTTAATAGGAAGCACAACACATTCACTGCATGTTTGATTGTGAGGGTGCTGATGTTCATATAGACAAGCCTGCTGAGGTGCCAGTTGTATGCAAGTGTATTCAGAGTTCCTGGTGTTGGCTATCTAAAGATGTCAAAACTGTGCTTATAAAAAATGTAAAGCCGAAGGGTATCATTTCTATTTTTAGGTATGTTCAGATACACAAACATCACTGTACAACGGCACAAATATCACTGCTTACAGTTTTGCACAGTAATGTGCTGTACAAGTTGGTAACCGAGATTGTAGCGGCCATAGACCTGCACGCTGTAACGCCTACATTCCTGGAGTGTACTCTCTAACACTGAGACAAATGAAGTGCCCTTAGGGTGCACTTCTCACGGTGATACAGGACTGTAAATGTATCTTGAGCAAACTTTAGTGTGAACATAACTAATTCTGACCTCTCTTGTCTTCTACATGTGGAATGAGTTAGTGGACATTTATAGCCCACAATGTAGGCTTCTTCTGCCAAAACCAGCTGGGTTTTTGGAGATAAATTGTTGAAATTAACAACTGCAGCTAACCTCAGTTTCTTTTCTTTCCAAATAGTATTGCTTACTGACAGCAAAGGGGTAAGAAGTTTCACATATCTGATAAAATGTGTTAGGAAGAAAGAGGTAAAGGAGGATAAGTGATTGTTTTAAAAACATTTTTTTACAGAACTATACCTATTTCTGTAATATCAGTTAAACATTCCAAATTATAATAATTATTAGTTTTTTTGCAGAGCTGGCTATCAATTCCAAGGCCTTGTACATGGTAGGCAAGCAGATTAAAGCACTAAACCGTATCTCTAGCCCCAGTGAACGCAGGACTCAATAAAACATTTATTTAAAAAAAAGAAAAAAAGAGGCTAAATCAGGCATGGTGGGAGGATCATCTGAGTCCACAAGCTCAAGGGCAAGCCTGGGCAACACAAGGAAGCCCTACCTCAAAAACAAACAACAAACAAACAGAAGTACGTTAACAGTGGTAGAAAGACGATCACAGGAGGAGGATGCTGCTCTCAAGAGTGCACTTAAGAGTACACGAGAGTGGTGGCACCCCTTTAACTCCAGCACTCACTCGGGAGGCAGAGATACAGTGGCATAATATTTCTGTTTTAATAAATAAAGCTTGCCTGAAGATCAGAGGGCAAAGCAGTCGTGCTAGGAAGGCATACAGGCCAGTTGGGCATACAGGGAGGGAGTGGTGCCACAGACCGTTAATCCTAGAACCTGGGAAAGTGAAGCACCTGGATCTCTGTGAGTTCAAGGCCACCTTGGCTACACAAGATTGAATCTGTCTAAAAGAGAATCAGAGCTCACACAAAGGTGATCCCAGCACTTGGGATCACACGCCTTTAATCCTAAGCACTAGGGAGGTGGAGACAGGAGGATATGATATGGCTAGGTAGAGAGAGTAATATAAAGGGAAAAAGATAAGAACTCAGTGAGGTGTGGAGATAGAGGTTGGTGGATCACCGCTCTGTCTGAGCCTTGGTAAAGGTAAGATCTCTCTAGTGGCTCATCTGTTTTGCTTTTCTGATTGTCATGTTGAACCCCAATATCTGTCTCTAGGTTTTATTATTTGTGCTACACAGAGACCGGTGGATCTCTGAGTTTGAGGCCAGCCTGGTCTACAGAGCGAGTTCCAGGACACCCTGGGCTCTGTTACACAGAGAAACCTTGTCTTGAAAAACCAAAAAATAAAAAAAATAAAAAAGATCAATAGCTAGTTCCATACAGTGGGTTCTAGACAGCCAGGGCTACATAGAGACCCTGCATCAAACAAACAAAGCCAAAAACCAACCAAACAAATTTACAACTACAAAAGAACCCCAAAAAGAGTACATAAGAGCTAATTTGTTGAAATTACTTTCATTATGAAGAAATAAGCAAACCTATTTCAAAATTTCCTAAACTCATATTAAATACAGTTAAGTAAACAAAATTCAAAGTTAAACATTATTTCTTTTTTTAAAAAAATGTTTATTTATTATGTATACAATATTCTGTCTGTATGTATGCCTGCAAGCCAGAAGAGGGCACCAGACCTCATCACAGATGGTTGTGAGCCACCATGTGGTTGCTGGGAATTGAACTCAGGACCTCTGGAAGAGCAGTCAGTGCTCTTAACCTCTGAGCCATCTCTCCAGCCCCCTAAACATTATTTCTAATTTATCCTCAGCAACATTTCCATCACCGATTTCACTATGAATCTTAAAATGAAAAAGAAAATTAAACTTTCAGGCAATCTATATATTGACATACTGGCAAAGATAAAGAGATATTTTAATATAGGGTGGAATTTACAAAGATATAAAAGATAAACAGAATTTTACAAAATAAATGACATTTGAAATGAAAGGAGTTATTTAATAAGACTGACTTCCTGCATCTACCAGAACGCTAGAAATTTTAGGTGGAAACTACAAAAGATCATGGAGGCATCTGAGCTGTGGGCTCAGGGGGAGTGTAATGGAAAATGATGCTGTCATGTAATGCAGGAAAGCTGAGATGCTCTAGAAATAAGGCTTATTTGATGAACTCTGAAGATGTGGAGTGAAGAAACAGGAGACAGAGCTGCTTCTGTAGTTGCAGAAGAGACGTTAACCACTGGCCTTTATCATGCCGCCTCTATCTTCGGGACTATTAGAAACCTCTGTTTTCTATCCCTTATTCCCCAAGTCTTAAGAAGTAGGAGAATGCTGGATGAGGCACACACAGTGCTGAAGAATGTAGCATCAGAGGCTAGGAACATGGACTGTGGAGGTGTAACACCATGTCTGAACCCTGGCTCTTGTCTGTGACTGCATGGGTGTGTGATAATGGGTGGCTTTTCTGTGCAGCAGTTTGCACAAGGATCTCAAATATAAGCGTTTCCAATGATACATGTGGCAACACCGCCAAAACCACTTTCCTCACTCTCCTTGAACCATTATGTGATCACACCTTCTCAGGTCTTAAAATCATAAACTCCTAACCAAAAACAAGATACTTTAGCTACTATTTTTTGTTTGTTTTTGTTTTACAAATGGTTTCTTCAGAAAGACTGAAGTTACACAAATACATAGCAGGCTGACTATAATCAACAGAACTGAAGTTCAACAATTCATAAACTAGCTAGTTACTACAGGCAACAGTCTAGAAAAGTAAAAAAGGTTTTCTGTGTATTTTATTTTGTTTTATTCTATTAATCATAATTCCAAACTGGTGTGGGATTGTTTGTGACTTACGCCTTCACATATATAAACACACACACAGTATATATACAGCGTCCAAGACTGACCGCTTAGGGTTGGACATTTTCCCCTCCCAGCAGTCACTGACCACCTGCAGTTACTCATGTAGGGGTAGATCTTATGGAAATTTCCCTATCTACTTTGGCATATCAACTGGTATTGTCATTACTGTTGAGAATTCATAGATGCATTTCCCTGTCATGTCTAGGGACACTAGCAGCAGACATCCTGGCTGTCCATGATGGTTGTTTGCATTTTCATGTTGATGACTGATGCGGGAGGGTGCAACCTGTAGGAAGGTGGCCCTGAATGATATAAAAATCCAACCAACCAACCAACCAACCAACCAACCAGACAAATAGGTTGGCAGGCCACGAGGAGCAAGCCAGTAGAGCAAGCAGTATTCTGAAACTCTGCCTCAGCTTCTGCCCTGACTCACCTTCATGATTGGCTGTAACTGGAACATAAAATGGAAATAAACCTTTTCTTCCCCAAGTTGCTTTTGATTATGGTGTTTTATCATAACAATAGAAACTCTAAAGATCATATTTCCCTAATTCTATTATATAAAACTTTTCTTAAGCTATTTTACTTAGAATGAGAACTTTGAAGAGTTCAGTGAATGGGAAATAAGCTAGGCAGAAATTACTTTATAGAAACGAAGAAAAGCCCAAAATGTCACCGCCTTCTGTGTGTCAAAGTATGTAGGTCAGAGGAGCCAATAGCTTAGGGTGACTAGTCAGCAAGCTCCAGCAAGCTCTGCTTGTTTCAACCTCCCCAGTCCTGGGATGACAAGCACATGCCACCATGCCTGGCACTCTTATGTGGATTCTAGGGGCTGACTTTGGGTCTTCACCAACTAAGTCACCTTTCCAGCCTAAAAATGCAGTATCTGCTTACACCAGAAGAAACTTATCTATAGGGGTGAAATAATGTGCAAACTAAATGTGAAATCGGGACGACATTATGCTAATACAACTAGTTTACTGTGGCATTTGTCTAATATAAACAATTATAAACAGATCAGTGCAACTAGTATTTGGGACAATCCTGATAGTATTACACTAGTTTTCTTTGCATAATTGAGCTTAATCTTCTTCAGTAAGGTCTTTCAAGTATGTGTATGTGTGGGTATGTGTGTATGTATGTATGTATATATGTATATAATTTTAATATACATTCTATTTATGATTAATATATCTAAGATATAGAATATATTATACAAATGATATATTTATCATTACCATTTTTACTAATTCTATTATTTTTATTATATTATAATATTATCAAATATTAAAATGATGCTTATAATTATTAATTACAAATGCTATGTCTATATTTTAAGGATATATCTAACATACTATTTATTATATCATTTAATAATTATGATATATAATTAATGTATTATTTGCATTTAATAATAATGTACAAATAATGTATTTTTATGGCTTTAAAAAATCTCCTCAGGAGTTTCCTCTTAACTGGCAACAGTCTCTCATGTAACATCAAGCAAACTTTTGACACAGGAGTGATTTGCCCCCAGAAAAAAAGATGCACTTTAAAAGTATGTTTATTTATTAAAAAATAAAGCATGTCATAGAGGAAATGTGCAAAACATAATGGCACAACTTAATGATTTAAAGAGCAAAAGTCTACGTCACCCAAAGTTTAACCAGGAGGTAATTGCTGTCTGTGTGAATTTTTCTCACATGCATATATACAAACACAGGCAAAAGAACCTCTCAGTGACTAAGAGTTCCCTTCTTATTATCACTCAGCTCTCTAGTTTTAACAAAATCTAGAGAATATCTGACATTGAGGATAGTAGTAGTAATTCTGAATGTCTGAGAAAGGATATAACACAATCCTCAGTATTCCTTGACTTATTTAGTTACATAGTTATTAAATTAAAAAAAATGACAGTTTAAAGACTGGCAATTTGAAGCATCACTTTAGAAAAGCAACTTCTTACTGACTTTAGACAACTCCAAATGACATCCTTTAAAAAAAATATTAAGTTCACAAGACATGCCTTAGAAGAATGAAAGCCAAGAAACTTACTTGGGATACACTGGTTCATAAAGGTATTTGTCCCCTCTTGAAGATGTAATATGAAAAAACAAGATGTAGCCGTTTGCTGTCTGAAAGAGAAATTGTATTAACCGTGCATTAGAATGCTGTAACTGTCACTCTAGGCTATTAGTGTACATACCAGGACTATAAAAAGAAATCTTCACCTCTGAAGAATTAGAGTCTCTTTATATATACAAAATGACTCTTAATATAATCTAAAATGTGATTAGTAAATTTAAAAAATTTGTGAACTATGTAACTTAAATCAATAGTTTGTAGAATATTAAGGACATGGACATTCTAAAACAATTTATTACTCAGTAGATGAGTACTGTGAAAAATGCACAGCACTTTCTGAACTCTACAAAGGTGGGGCAAATAATAATTCTAAGCTTAAAAAGCAAGACTACCAAATAGTAAAAGTATAAAATTCCTGATTGTATCCATATAAACTTTATCATTTACTTCAAAACAGCATAATTTATATAGTTATAAATAAAAATTTTAAATTTCTTCCTATACAATATATTGTGAGACACCAAGAAAAAGAGCAAATCTTAAAATTTCAAAATCTAAACATCAGCTAAGTAAAGTCAATCTCTAATTTTCAAAATCTAAACATATGAAGTTCAAATCTGAACATCTAAATATCCAAAGTAACTAAATATTATAAAAACAAATTGTATTAAAAAACACCGTAGCCTATGGGTGACTGACGCAGGCTCCTGGCCAGCCTGGGCTACCCTAAAAGATTCTATCTCAGAAAACTCAACACTAAAATTACAAACAACATAAAAACAGTTGTATTATAATCATGGTGTACATCTGTGACTTACAAAGTTTAAACAATTACTTTACATTTATATAAACATGCTAAATACTATATATATATAAAAATATATATAATTGCTCCTACAAGATGTTTTCATTGTAAAATCAAGCAATACAGTGAAGTGGCAGTTTTTTACCCACAACTTCTTTACCCTAATACTGAATTTCTATCATCTAAGAGGTAAGTGAGGCTGAATCCAAAGTAGAAACAATCAAAACCAAAGAAATCACACAGGATTTCCTTTTTCTTGCCAGTACTAGCTTCCTGTTTTTCAGTTAAAGGAATGACAGAGCAAACATTTCCCAGAGCAGCCAGAGTTAGCTTTTAACTATAAGCTGACCCTTTGGTAATATATCTTCAAAAACTATAGATTAACTTACTGGATATTAAAGAAGATAAAGAATATTCAGAAAGGATTTTCTTTCAAATTCTTCATGGTAATTTTACATTCTTACAAAAGGAAACTAGCTTCAAATCAAACCACAGCAAAAGTAGCAAACATATCCTACCCCATGAATGATGAGTGTGATAAACTTTACTGCCCCCTCATAAAGGCAGGAAAGGCAACACAGATTGGTCAGTTCTGAAAATTGTAACATTACCATACAAATGCTATCTGGAAGATCAGTCACTCAAAGGTCAAAAAGTTCAACACTTCTGATGATCAAACGCTAATAACATACATAGCAAAGTAATAGAGTAAACATAGACTATAACCTCAGTGAGAATAAAGCATCTCTTTGTACTAGCATTTCATCTAATGCAATAGTGAAAACACAAACAATACTGTGATTTACTATTTGATATTTGGTATTAATCATTTTAAATAAATATTTCAGACTTCTATGTATACCAAACATATACTGGCCCTCATCTTACATACTTCTAAATCTCAATAATATCTATCTACTACTGACATTTCATAAACAGTTCTGCCTTTGAACCATGTTTAAAGTCTTGATAATAAATGATATCACTTTAGTAGTCACCAAATCTATTACTATGCACCGTTTAAAGACCTTCCTCTCCATGAGCCCTAAATAACATAAAGAAATCACACAACTATTGCTTAATCTTTTTAGGCAACAATCTTAATTCCCTCTCAAAACATACACACATGCACACATAATACAACCAACCAAAATCCACTAACCTAACTTCTCTTCAAATAACAATGAAATAGCAGACTGCAACATCCAAATTCTTCAACTGATCTATAAATTGTATTTTAATTTTCATATTCTTTATTATACAGGTTTAAAATAAGAAAAACCTAAATCACCTCAAATTATACTGTTCTCCCAAGATAATGTAACTATTGTGCATACAGACATGAATATACATAAATGGAAAATGTTAAGGTAACAAACTTGCTAAATAAAAGTGATGAGTATCTTTTGCTAAAAACAACATTCATCAAATTGGTTTCCTTGCTAGGTATGGTGACACACAGCTTTAATCCTAGCACTGGGGAGACAGAAATCAGGCATATTTCTATGTCTTTTGAGACCAGCTTGTTCTACATAGAAGGTTCTGAGATCCTCCCTCAATAAATGAATGAGTCCTAAGCCAGCAAGATGGCTCAGTGGATAAAGGTACTTGCTGCTAAATCTAACAGCCTGAATTTGATCCCTGGGACCATCATCGTGGAAGGAGAGCAGAGGCTCTGTGAGTTGTCCTCTGACCTCTACTCATGCTGTGGACATGCATATCCCCATTCACAATTAAATTTCAAAAAAATATGTTCCTAACATTATGACATTGTTTATACTATGGCTCTAATTTCTGTTATAAAAAAGGGGGGGACCAGATTTCAGTTTCCAACAAAGCTGGATTAAAATTGAAGATAATTTATGCTCCAATATGAAACAACTTTTAAAAATACTTAAACATTTTATATATAAAACAATGACTTTTAAAACATGCATTAAGGATTGTCATCCTTGGAAGGTGGGAACAAAGGTGAGCCTTAATCCTCTTACATAGTTTACTGCCCTATAAAGATTGCTAAGTCACAACACTGAAAAAGGAAACTGAAGCATAGCCTGGTAACGTCTCCAAACTGGGGAAATGAAGCTCGGAGTTCAGGAAGACAGAAAGTCTTATACACAGAATTTATGGGATGAAGTCCTAGACAGGAAAAAAAACTATATACGGCAGTAATTCTTGAGTACCAGTAAGGGCAGGAGAAGAAGCAGAAGGAACTGGTAATGAGAACAGTACATGGTGTCAAGAGTCTTGCTAACAACATCTGTCTCCTAAGAGGACTAAAATCCATAGTTCACAGGGTGAACTTATGGTGGGCTGATGTGGGAGGTCCTTCTGCCTATGTGTTGCTTGTACTGGTTAATGAATAAAGAAACTGGCTTGGCCTGATAAGGCAGAGTAAAGGTAGGCAGGGAAAACTTAACTGAATGCTGGGAAAAAGAAGGCAGAGTCAGGAGAAGCCATGTAGCTCCACCAGAGACAGACGCTGGATGAAACTTTATCTGGCAAAGCATAGCAATACACAGATTAATAGAGATGGGTTAAATTAAGATGTAAACGTTAGCCAGAAATACGCTTAAGCTATTGGCCAAACAGTATTGCAAATAATATGATTTCTGTGTGATTATTTCGGGGCTGAGCAGCTGGAAACAAAGTCTCCTACAACAAATTGGTGCTCCAATATGGTCAACTATATATCCACATAAAACCTGAGAAATCTTGGAAAGGAGTTAACTCTAGACACACACACACACACAAGTTTAGCTGCATTTTTTTTTCAGTTGGTGGCTTGCAGCAGCTCCCTTAAGAGAAGATTTCCTGATTCAGCAGTAGCAGAAAAAAAGCCACACAGTTTTGAAATGGAGGATTCCTGGGCCATGCTGCCAGCACAAACTCTGGCTCTTTAAGGAGACCTAGCATTTAAATGGGGCTTGTGAGCAAACTGTTACAACTTGCTTAATGACAACATAGATGCATTGTGTGCCTGAAAATGGGGCTGTGAGCATGGCTCCTGCTAAACAGACTTCGGCCCCACCATGTTGGACTGGTGGAAGCCAAAAGACAAAGAAGCCTTAGAAGAGAAAGTGAGAAGTAGCCTTCAATGAATAGGCACAGTAGCACAGAAACTAAGATATAGTGTCTGTATATAACTATATATATATATAACTATATATATAAAACCCCAGTAGCACAGACACTAAAAGCAACAATAAAAAAATAAATGGGACCTCCTGAAACTGAGAAGCTTCTGTAAAGCAAAGGACAGTCAATAAAACAAAAAGGCAGCCTGCTGAATGGGAAAAGATCTTCACAACCCCACATCAGACAAAGGACTGATCTCCAAAATATATAAAGAACTCAAAAAAATTAGACAGTAAAATTCTAATTAATCCAATTAAAAAATGGGGTACTGAACTAAACAGAGAATTCTTAACAGAAGATTTTCAAATGGCCAAAAGGTACTTAAGGAAATGTTCAACTTCCTTAGTTATCAGGGAAATTCGAATCAAAACAACTCTGAAATACCATCTTATACCTCTCAGAATGGCTAAGATCAAAAACACCAATGATAGCTTATGCTGGAGAGGATGTATAGTAAGGGGAACACTCATCCATTGCTGGTGGGAATGCAAACTTGTACAACCACTTTGGAAATCAGTATGGCATTTTCTCAGAAAATTGGGAATCAACCTACCTCAGGATTCAGTAATACCACTCTTGGGAATATACCCAAAAGATGCTCAGTCATACTACAAAATCATTTACTCAACTATATACATAGCAACATTATTTGTAATAGCCAGAACTTGGAAACAACCTAGATGTCCCTCAACTGAAGAATGAATAAAGAAAGTGTGGCAATCTACACATTCGAGTACTACTCAGCAGTAAAAAACAATGACATCTTGAATTTTGCATGCAAATGGATAGAATTAGAAAACACTATCCTGAGTGAGGTAACCCAAGTCCAAAAAAGATGAATATGGTATGTACTCACTCACAAGTGGATACTAGCTATAAACAAAGGATACTGAGCCTATAGTTCAGGCTCCTAGAGAAGCTAAGTAATAAAGTAAACCCAAAGGAAAACATAATGGACCCACCTGGGGGTTGGAGACAGACAGGGCTGCCTGACAGGATTGGGAGCATGGGAGTGGGGGGGGGGGGGAGAGGGAGAAGACGGGGGAAGAAAGAGAAGGTTGAGGAGAACTTGAGGAAATGGGATGGTTGAAATGGAGTGGGGACAGATATGAGAGTAAAGAGAGAGATATCTTGATTGGGGGAGCCATTATGGGGTTGGCAAGAAGCCTGGCTCTAGAGAAATTCCCAGGAATCCACAAGGATGGTCCCAGCTAAGACCCTAGGCAATAGTAGAGAGGGTGCCCAAACTGGCATTGCCCTGTATTCAGATTGATGATTATCTTAAATATCACTATAGAACCTTTGTCCAGCAACAGATGGAAACAGAGGCAGAGTCCCACACTGGAGCACTGGACTGAGCTCACAAGGTCCAGTTGAAGAGTAGAAGGAATGAGAATATGAGCAAAGGGGTCAAGACCATGAGGGGTTCATCCACTGAAGCAGTTTACCTGAGCTAATGGGAGCTCAGCAACTCCAACAGGACTGGGAAGAAACAAGCACAGGACCAAGCTAGCCCCTCTGAATGTGGTTGACAGTTGTGTGGCTGGGGCAGACTGAGGGGCCACAGGAAGTGGCACTGGGATTTGTCTCTACTACATGTACTGGTTCTTTTTGGATCCTATACTCTTTGAATGTATAACTTGCCCAGCCTAGATGTAGTGGGGAGGGCCTTCAACCTTCCACAGGGCAAGGTGCCTTGCCCCCTCTTAGGACTGGAGAGGGTGGGGTAGGAGGGTGTGTGGAGGGAATGAGAGGAGGGGAGGGAGTGGGAATTTGGATTGTTTTTTTTTTAATTAATTTAAAAAACTATAGGGGAAAACATTTTCATGTGTTTATAAAATTGACTCCACCATTTCTTTGGCAGAAACTGCACATAATTTATCTTTTATATATTCTAAAGAGCATTCTACTCCTGGAACTTCCTTATTCTATTCATAAATTTCAACTATGATTAGTAACAGATATATCAAAACTTCATTAGACTGGAACAGTGGCTCTCCACCAGTGTTGCAACCCCTCTGGGGGTCACATATCAGATATTTACATTGTGATTTATAATAGTAGTAAAATTATAGTTATGAAGTAGCAATGAAATAATTTTATGGTTGAAAGTTACCACAGTATGAGGAACTGTATTAAAGAGTCACAGTATTAGGAAGGTTGAGAACCACTGCACTCGAGGGTTACATCATGAGATTGCACAGGAAATTCTGAAAATCCATACACCTTAATAGGTGAACTTGGCAATGCTATGGGGTCTACTGGGAGCCAACACAACTCACACAGTAAATTAATGCTGTTGGTGGAGACTGCTCATTCATTTCCCAGCCACCCAGACCCGAAATAATCACACAGAAACTGTATTATTACAACACAGCTTGGTCTGTTATCTCACAGTTCTTATTGACTAGCTCTTATATCTTAAATAACCCATTTTTATTAATCTGTGAATAGCCATGTGGTTGCGGCCCACCAGTAACCACATCCGGCATCTGTCTCCTGTTGGAGGCTACACAGTTTATTCTTTGACTCCATCTGCTCTTTCCTCCTCTAACTGCTTGGAATTCCCGCCTTGCCCTATTCTGCACTTCAATAGGCACAAAGCAGCTTCTTTATTAACCAGTGGTATTCACAGCATACAGAGGGGAATCCCACATCACAATGCAGATGACAAAAATCTATTGTAATCAAGCTGGTGATGATCAATCAGGGCCACAGAATAGACTCAGGAGCTGAACTGTGAACCAAGCAGAATGTTATATTGTTTTTAGGCTAAAAACTACAAACATCTGTGCCAAGTTAGTTACACTTTTCACCAATCAGGATTCAGGGATTAAGGACTTCCCTAGGAATATTTTCCTATGTATTACTCTTACCATGTTTTTTTGGCTAATTGACTAAAATGTGACGGGCAGCTTACCTGCCATTCACGTCTCATCTTGTTGACAGGGATGTCAGTAATGTCAGTTACCCAGGGAGGTCTGAGGAGGTCTTGGGCACTTAAACTTTATTTGACCCTTATTCAAGATGGCTTTTTCAAAAAAAAGATGGTTTTATTCAAAATGGCTTGTTTGGTTTCTTTTTACAAGACTGAGCTCAAACAATGATATCAAACTCTCAATCTAAGTGGAACACTTGCAACACTTAGGAAAGAGCTTGATGGATCTAGGCAATTTTATCAATTTACTTATCCATATTTGGCCACCTCTATCAAGTGTGTCTGACTGGAGTAAGGTGTCAATATTTGTACCCCACCACTGGATTGTAGGTGTTGACTATTGCTTCTGCTCACCACGGAGAAGAGGGGTATTCTCAGGTACTGAGGTGGTTTCTTGGCCAAGAGGGTTATTTTTAGAAACTAAACCTATTCCCTCATACCTCTCCTTGTAAGACTTAAAGAAAGTTTAGGTAGGGGCTGGAGAGATGGCTCAGTGGTTAAGAGCATGGCCTGCTCTTCCAAAGGTCCTGAGTTCAATTCCCGGCAACCACATGGTGGCTCACAACCATCTGTAATGAGGTCTGGTGCTCTCTCCTGGCCTGCAGACATACACACAGACATAATATTTTATGCATAATAAATATTAAATAAAAGAAAGTTTAGATAATGGGCTGCCAAGAGAAGAGAAACTACAGTAAATGCAGACATGAGAAGAAATACTTCAGATAAATATATGGGGAAAAATTTAGCAAATAAAGCAAAACCCAACCTCTGAAAACGGGAAGAAATTGTTTTTTAGAGTTACCACAATATACCAGGCAGTGGTGGCACAAGCCTTTAATCCCAGCAGTTGGAAGGCAGAAGTAGGCAGATCTCTCTGTGAGTTCAAGGCCACCCTGGTACACAGAGTAAGTTCCAGGACAGCCAGGGCTAAACAGAGAAACCCTGTCTCAAAACAAAGAAACAAACAAAAAACGAAATGAAAAAACCAGAGTTACCACAATACTATAGCCACTAAAATTTAAAACTCTGATAACAACTACAAGAAATAAAGGATATGTCAAAATTATTACTAAGCAAGTCCAAATATTGACATTCTTAACCAAAACCATTAAATTAACAGGCTTAAATATGCACAGTAATCAAAAAGAAACCATGAGCCTGCTGCTGTTGTTATTCTGGTGTGGTAAGGTAAACAGGTCAGGAGACAACTGTCATAGGACAGAGAATTTGCCATTTACAGTTTGGAGAGGAAGGTATAAACATGCCACACCAAAGGAAATCCCAGAGTCTGTCAGAAGGCTCAGAAGCAGGGGAAAACAGGTAGGAGCCATTACCTTGGTTTACATGGTATCTTGGCTTTTATATCAACTTGACACAAGCTTAGTCATATGGGAAGGAGCTAAACTAAACAACTAAAAACTGTCTCCCTGAGACTAGACTACAAGCAAAGTCCGCAGCACATTGTCCTAATTAGTGATTGACTGGGAAGGCCGACTACAGGCCGGGCCACCCTGGACTGGTGATCCTGGGTGCTATAAAAAAAAAGCAGACTGAGCAAGCCATAAGGAGAAAGCCAGTAAGCAGCACTCTGTCATGACCTCTGTTTCAGTTTCTGCCTCAGGTTCCTGCCCTCGCTTCCCTCAGTGATGAAGTGTGACCTGAGAGTATTTAGCTAAAACAAACTCTGTCCTCTCCAACTTACCTTTGGTCCTAGTGTTTTATCACAGCAACAGAAACCCTACAAGCAAAGTTTTTAGTTGTTTAGTTTAGCTCCTTCCCATATGACTAAGCTTGTGTCAAGTTGATATAAAAGCCAAGATACCATGTCACATGGGACG
Source organism: Alexandromys fortis (assembly GCF_014885135.2). Taxonomy (NCBI): domain Eukaryota; kingdom Metazoa; phylum Chordata; class Mammalia; order Rodentia; family Cricetidae; genus Alexandromys; species Alexandromys fortis. Next base: position 13,926,196 of record NW_026067895.1, on the reverse strand, counting down.
AAATGTGTGAAGCATGTGTGTTTCCCTGGGTTTGATCCCAGCACACACAAACACAGCCATTCATTGCCTAGTAAGTAGCAGAAAGTAACTCTTTAAATTCAGAAAATGTTAATTTCAACCTAAAGTTAAAAAAGTTACCACCAAATTCACCACACTAAGCCACAAACACTTTTCCGGCAACCAAGTAAAGACATTCTGCTTTTATCTCTGGTGAAAACTTAAAACAATCACAGACTTTAAAAGTCTGATATTTTCGAAAGCTTTGGAATTTGTCCAACTACGTCTTTTTCTGTTTTGTATGTTAGTGCAATCTCCTTCAGTTTGTACAGAATTAGTTTTCTCAATTTCTTTGAGTATTTTATGAATCTAGAATTATTCTATACAGGCTATGCATACAGAGTATCAACTTTCTCACACTCAGCACTGGCCCTGCAAATAAACTACAACAGTGCAGTACAAAACCAAGTGATAATTCATCAATGAATTGAGCAATTAGGGCTGGAGAGATGGCTCAGCGATTAAGGGCACTTGTTGCTCTTGCAGGGACCCAAGTTCCATTCCCAGTACTATATCATGGCTTACAACCATTTATAACTCCAGTTCCAGAGGATCCAGTGTCTACTTCTGACCTCCAATGGGCATCAGCCACACACATGGCACACAGACAAAATACCATATAAATAAACAAATAGACAGATAGATAAAACTAAAAAAATGTTTAAAGAATTGATCAATTTTCTTCAAATACACTTTCAAACTCTAATATAATAAACAGTATTTCAAACTCTAATATAATAAATAGTATTTTAAACTTTCTATTTTTTCTACTACTATCAATGAATTAGAACTAAAATGATGAGTATTTAGCTTTGTAGTGACACTTATACTCTTTTGGAGTTTACTATATAATACACATTTGCCACCTAATTCAACAATAAAAAAATCTAGACTTGAATGCTTTAAAAGCATGACAATTTTCTCTTCTGTTTGTTTTTCGAGACAGGGTTTCTCTGTGTAACAGCTCTGGCTGTCCTGGAACTCACTCTGTAGACCATGCTGGCTTTGAACTCACAGAGATCTCCCTGCCTCTGCCTCACAAGTAGTGGGATAAAAGGCATGGGTCACCACCACCCGGCACTTTTTTTTTTCACTTCTGTTTTTTTGATGAAAGTATGTACTAGTAATAAACATAATATGTCACAGTATGTGTAGCACTTGCTATGCAATGCAGTTATAACCGTGTTGCAATAATTGATAGTGTGCTGAACCAAAGAGGAAAGCACCGAGAACATCATATATGGTTGCTGTCAGAACTACTCAACTCAAATCTGCTGTTGTCACTTCAAGAAGCCCAGACAATACATAAATATATGAGCATTTTTTTATTTGCACGGATCATTTAAATCAGTTATACCTATATGTACTTTATGAACTATATATAACAGGAAGGATTTGTTATATGGTTGTGAACTCTACCAGCTCTGCTACAAGAAACACAGAACTACTTGGTACTACAATTTTGGTCACCTGGAACATTTTCAGATGAGCAGCCCAGTCAACAAAATACCAGACTAGAAAGAGAGTGGAAACAGGCAGGCAGGTGAGCTAATGTAATAGTTAGAGAACAGTAAGAGAATAGTGGTATAATTCAGTGGGTGAACACTTGCCTAGCACACACAAGGCTCCAGTTTGATCTCAACCTAAGTTCTTTAAACTTATTTTTTTATTTTTCTAACATATGTACATTATCTATAGGCTTGGGGGAGGGGTGGTTCAGAAGATTACAAAGAAAGGGACACAAGTACTGTTCAGGGAAGGCAGAATGTAGTGAAGTTAACAATGAGGACACAGCCAATGTAAGAAGAGAAAGTAGGATAGCACAGGCCCAAACAGAAATCAGTACAGCTTTCTTTTATCTCTCTCTCTCTCTCTCTCTCTCTCTCTCTCTCTCTCTCTCTCTCTCTCTCCACACACGCACACACTGTGTTAAAAACTAAATGAAATATTAGAAAATCTCATTTAAATGCAACTTTACATTCATTTAAATGACTTCTTAAGAAAATAATATTAAGTTTGAAAGATCTACTTACTGACACTGCTATCATGGTACTATCTGGCCTCCATTCAGCTTGTTTGTAAGATCCAAACTGAGTAGATGACTTAGCTGGTTCCTTGTATGTTACAATTAACACACTAGGCTGGAAGAAAACAGATATATTTTATTTTACTTGCATATCATAGAAAGAGATACAAACAAAATTTAAACATTACTTATAGAATACACTGGAAATATTTTTACAGTGTTTTACGCAAATTATAAAAAGTTAGTCACACATACATCTATTGAATAAGCTAAACAGAATCGATAATTAGTAACTTTCCAAAATAGAACCATGCTCACATATATTCACAGATGAATTAAGCCAAATATTTAAATAAATTGTATCAGTTCTCTACATCCTTTCCTAACACAGAAGTGACACAGTAGATAAGAGGTCTTCTTAATTCATCTTGTGAATCCAACATTATCCTACTAAAAGCAAACAAAACTACCATATGAAAACCAAAACCAACAAACCAAAATTTCTCATGAACTTGGATGCAAAAATTCTCAACAAAATATCAGCAAATTAAATCCAACAAAGAATTATGCACCAGGACCAAATGGACTATATCCAGGCATGCAAGGCTGATTCAACATTCAAAAGTCAACTAAATAGACTAAAGAAAGAAAAAAGTATATCAATAAAGGCCAAAAAAAAAGCATTTTAACACATATAACATCTATTCATAGAACTCCAACTTGCTAATGAACAGCAACAAAAATTCTACACCTATTATTACACTTAGTAATGAGAAACTCCAAGCTTTCTCACCTGAGGAACACGGCAATGAGGCACTCGTTACTATCCAACATAGTAGCACAATTCCTAACAAATGTTGTTTTGGTCTAATCTTTCTGTACACTGTGAAGATGAGTCTCTGCCAAGACACCTTCTGATTGGTTTAATAAAGAGCTGAATATCCAATAGCTAGATAGGAGAGGTTAAGCAGGACTTCTGGGTAGAGAGATAGGAACTTTGGGAAGAACGGAGGTGGGATTTACCAGTGATTCAAAAATACAATATGGAGGAGAGGTAGCAACCACATGACAGAATATTGATTAATATAAACGAGCCAATTTAGTTTTAAGAGCTAGTTAGTAACAAGCCTAAGCTAAGACAAAGCCTTCAAAATCATCATGACATTATTTGGGAACTGGCAGTACAAAGAAAGTTTGACTACAGAATGTCACAAGATAAAGAAAGAAAATAAAAGGCATACATATTTGGAAAGAAGATATTAAAACTGTATTCACAGACAACAGTGACATATTCAAAACTGAAAGAATCAACAGGATATTCTTACATAAATAAACAAGGCCAGGGGCCAGAGAGACGGCTCAGCAGTTAAGAGCACTGCCTGCTCTTCCAAAGGTCCTGAGTTCAATTCCCAGCAACCACATGGTGGCTCAAAACCATCTGTAATAAAATCTGGTGCCCTTTTCTGGCCTGCAGGCATACATGCAGACAGAATACTGAGAATACTGTACACATAATAAATAAATAAATCTTTAAAAAATAAAAAGGCCATAAGATATAAAATACATAAAAGTTGATCATTTTCACAGATTCCAGTACTGAAAAAATATGATTTATAATAAAAAAGCATGTTTCCATTTTTATACTGCATTACCCAAAATGAAATATTTAATGTCATAAATCTAAAAGAATTATGTATAGAAGGAATACTATACAAAATACTAATGAAAGATGTCAAAGAATAGATAAAAATATTCTATATTAATTAATAGGAAGGGTCAATACTGTTGAGATAGCAATTCTCCCTAGTTTGATCTAGAGCTTTAAAGCAATCCTACCAAAATCTGAGTAGTTATTTGGGGAATGTTGTCTTTGTTGCGGTTTTTATAGCTGTGAAGAGACACTATGACCATGGCAACTTATAAAGAAAATATTTAATTGGGGTGGCTCGCTTACAATTTCAGAGGTTCAGTTTATCATCATCATGACAGGGAGCATAGCATCAGGCAGATGTGGTGGTGACTGAGAGTCCTACATCTTGCAGGTAACATGAAGTTGACCGAGACACTTGGCAGTATTCTGAGCATAGAAAATCTCAAAACCTGCCCCCTCAGTGACACACTTCCTCCAACAAGGGCACACCCACCCCAACAAAGTCCCATCTCCCAACAGTGCCGCTCTCTATGAGATTATGGAGGCCAATTATATTCAAACTACACCAGGTGTCAATAAATCAACTCAACTTCAGATGAGTTTCAAGACGAAGGGTGATGAAGGGTGCTGGAGTGCTCACACAAACTGTAGTACGAATAATCAAAACCCAGAGACAGGTACTGGGGTTCAAGCTGAAGATCAGAAAAGCAAAACAGCCAACCACTAGAGAGGCCTTTTACCTCTACCAAATATTCAGACCAAAAGGGTGAGATGCTGGCTCAACAAATCCTCAGACTTCACTCTCCGGTGAGCTCCTGTCTCTTCCCCCTTATATTCCTTTCTCTGCCCAGCCATATCTGCCCCTGTCTCTACCTCCCTAGTGCTGGGATTAAAAGTGTGTGACTCCCAAACACTGGGATTAAAGGTGTGAACCACCTCCTGGATCTGTTTCCAGGATTGATTTTGTGTAGCCCAGGGTAGCCTTGAACTCACAGAAATCTATCTGTCTCTGTCTCCAGAGTCCTGGGATTAAAGGTGTGTGCCACCACTCCCTGGCCTGTATGGCTGACTAGTGTGGCTGCTTTGCCCTCTGATCTTCAGGCAAGCTTTATTTATTAAAACACAAATAATACATCAGTTTAACAAATTTCAAGACTTATCATTATAAAGCTATTGTAAATATGGTGAAGGAATTGAGAAACTGATCAAAGAAATGGAAGAGAACTTAGAAAGACTCTCACAGTCAACTGATCTTTGACAAAGAAGTAAAGAGAATGAATGGAAATTGAGTCACAAAATTTCTTCATGATGCACATCTTATATAACTCTCAAGAATTCAAAGTAAATAAAAATCCTATGTATAAAGTGTAAAAGTCCTAGAATATAACCGTGAAAAACCTAAATGACTCAGATATGACAATGACTCCTCCAAAGGTGCAATATCTAAAGCAAACAATTCATAAGATGAACTTCATTAAAATTAGAAACTGATCTTTGAGAAACACTAACAAGAGAATGAGGATTATTGAGGGTAGAGAATGAGGAAAGTGCTTGCAATACCTGATAAAGAACTGATATTAAAAATATACACAAACTTAGAATTCAGTAAGAGACAAAATAATACAATGGGCAAAAGATCTTGAAAGCAAAAACAAATACATGTGGAAAACAATCTTTCTATAAGATATTCAACATCCTCTTTCTTTAGAGAAAAATAAATATAAACAATAAGATGCCATTAAATACCTAACAGGACAGTCAAAATTTAGAAGACTGATACCAAATGCTAGCAAAGATATAAAACAACAGGAATTCAGATTCTTTGCTGTTGATAATGCAAAATGATACATCTACTTTATACAACTGGCTCTTTCTCACAAAACCATACACACTATCTGTAAGGTAGTATTTACTCATTACTTATTCAAGTGAGCTGAAAACATGCCCACACAAAAAAGTTTAAAAAGCTGAGTGTGGTAGTTCCCAGTACTTAGGAGGCTGAGGCAGGAGGATCATGAATCTAAGGCCAGTCTGGGTTAGTGAACTTGACACTACACAGTAAGACAGACCCTGTTTAAAATGACAACAAACGTAGAACACAAACATTATAGTAGTTTCATAAATATTGCCAAACTTGGAAGTAACCATGATATCCCTTGGATAGCTGATATCCCTTGGATAACTGATGAACTACAGCAGATCCAGACACCAAGACATGAAAAGACACGGAAAAAGATACAGACTATATAGGTCCAATTACAAGATACCTGGAAAAGGACAAGCAGGTTTTTTGTTTCTGTTTGTGGTCTTTCTTTTTCTTTTTTCTTTTTTTTTTTTCCCTTAAATAGGGGTTGCCAGGGCTGGAAAGAAGGAAACGAGTAGGCAGACTGCTGAGAATTACTGCAGCAAATGTTCTGTGTGCTATAGTCTGAGCCATAAACATCCCCCCAAGGTCCTGAGTATTTTAGGCATAGTTCCCAGAGTGTGATGCTGTTAGGAGCTGGGGAACCTTTAGAAAGTAGGTACCCACAAAATGAAGTTAGGCACTGGGGGCACACCCCTGAAAAAGATACTGGGACACTGGTTTCTTCTCTCTGCCCCTTCCTTCGCTTGCAGGCAGCCATCAGCTGAGTGGCTTCCTCTGCCATATACTCTCATGACCATACAGCATTTCTCTATAGACCCAAAAGCCACAAGCCTTTTGACCATGGCCTGAAACCTCCAAAACCATGACTCAAAACAAGCCTTTCCCTCTTTTAAGCTCATTATCTTAGATATTTTGGAATGGTAACAAAAGTTGGTCAACACATACTGTAATATTATACATTTCTCAAAACCCATAAAATATAGGACTGCCAAGAGAGAACGCTAAGGTAAACATGAACATTTCATAATAGTCACTGTTCAGTGTGGGGCCACTGACTGTAACAAATGTACGCCCCAAGTAAGAGATGCTGATATGAGGGTAGTTACTGAGGGAGGGGCAGGCAATATGTGGGGATTCTCTGTTCTTGCTGCTCAGTTCTGTTGAGCAAATCTCCTTTTAAAAAGGAAGTTTATTTAAAAAATAATCACAAAGATTTCAGTCAATGCCTATTAAAGGTTAAATAAGATACAATACGAGATCAAAATTCTAATTTTATAAAGTTTATAGCCTACTCTGGAAAAGCAATGTATGTAAGTAGGAACCCAGAGAGACAGAGCAGCACATAACCAAATTCCAAGCAATGCGATAATGTATCTGGGCAGCTCTTCAGTTTCTCTAACATTTTCATATTCATAACACTGTTTGGTAGCATGAAGGCTTTAAGTAATAAAATAATGAAAAACACAGCCAAGACACACATCAACAGAACATTTTAATCAATTTGGGTAAGTAGTACAGTTCAAGCCAAAGAAGCAACAACAACAAACGCTCAAGGGGCGCCCAAGACTAGAGAAATGGCCTGACAGATGCATTGACGGTAGGGAACTTTTTAAAAGGTAACTTTTAAGCAAAAGAGCTATATAACAAAGGCCTCATTTATTGCACAGTTGTTTATTGCCTTAGTCTTTAAGTTAGATAGGTATTGAGAATTATAGATCAATAGTCATCTATGTTTGTCATATTTATAATTAGGCTAATCAGTTTCTTTAAATACATAGAGATTATATTCAGTATAGATAGTATAATCTTCAACCTCTTCAAAGAGTTGTAGAAAATGGCCTTTAATCTAACCTAGAGTTCCATGGTAGTGAGATACAATCACTCCTGGCAACACCGATCTACTCCTGAGAGAATGTTGAGCACCAAAGACACTCCACCTGGAGCCTTTCTTCTTGGCAGAACTGGCATTTGGGCAAAGAAATGCGCATACCTCAACCACTGACATAGATACAGAGTATCTGTAAATGGATAAAACAGGACTGTCATATCCTGCCAAGACAGGGTAAGATAGTTTTAAAAAATTTCTCGCCTTTGAAAATGGTATGTCAGTTATGCTAGGCCTTAGCCAAAGTTGGTTGCTTCAACATTGCAAATGAGACTTTGGGTGATTGCCCAGGGAGTCAGTTGTCTCTGTCATTTGGTGCACATTTTGGAAGTTTCTCGACTGCACTTCCTGTTTACTCAAGTAATATTGTTTCCCTTCTCAGATCTTCGATGGAGTTGAAGATTAGATAATGTAGTTACCTTCCTCATGATTTAGCCAAGCTTAATTTCAATGCAATAGTTAGACTACTTAAAATAGAGTGTTTAGTAAAACTTTTGTTATGCATTCCTTGTTTAATATTGCTTATTGTTTGTAATTTTATATTTGGTATCTGTTCCTATTGTATATAGTTGTACTGGGTTTGGATTGATCTTGTTTAGACAAAAGGGGGAGATGATGAGGAAACTACCAACCAATCACATCTAGTAAGTGCTCTTAACCACTGAGCTATCTCTATAGCCTAAAAGTAGATCTTTAGCGTTTTCATCACACATAAGGGAACTATGTGAAAGGTGGTAGACATACTTATTAGTTGTATTATAAATATCATTATACACGTATATATATATACATTTTACCACATATCATAAGTATTACAATTTTGTCATATATAGTTCAATAAAGCTAGAAGTCAAAAAATCCAAAACAGTAGATGTGGAAATGCATGTGCCATGCAAGCACAAATGCAAGAATGACCTGCAGGAGCCAGTTCTCTGCTTTTGCTATATGGGTCATCAGGGCTGGCAGCACTTCCCCCTCAGAGCCAGCCAGGTATTTAAACCTTGTTGGCCTCCGGTCTAGATTTTAGAATTTCGAACTGGAATCACAATATCAAAAAAAGCAAACCTCTACTAACATATCACAATGAAAACCAAGCAATAAGCCCAATTTATTGATGAAATGTGCTATTTTAAAATCTTTATCAAAAAGTAAAATGAGTGTCTTACAGAAACGTTTGCGCATAAACAACACCAACATGCATCTTTCAAAACTGGCTAGAAAATTAGTCTGGACAGATATGACTCTAAAATACTGGAATCCCAAATAGCAACTTAGAACATAATAATAGGAAATAGACGAGGTCTATAAAAGTTTACTAGAAGACCCACAAAATATACTTAGTTTTAAAGATTTTAGTTTAATGTTCCTATAATTTCACGGGTAACCAACAGTTCACATACATTAACTTTTGTGGACATTCAAAAAACCAGTTGAGACTAAACACACATTTCTTCTACAAAGCTAGTTTTCCCTTTTGAAACTACATTTTTCTTATGTGCGCTTACTTTATTGAGTCCTGACCAAAAAAGCAAAATCTATATGGTCACTTTTCTCTTTTGTGTCCCTCTCACTGCCTTCAAACATATTTCAAATTGTAGAGCCCTTTGGACCTTCAAAATGTACTACAACCTTCCAAAAAAATAAAATTAATACCCTCATTCATGGGCTCAGTGAAGATAATTTTAAATCAATTCATTCCAAATTATGAATGTAACTGATAGCCTCTTATTAACTTAGAGATATTTTTGCTTTTAACATTTTGTAACTTAAGCTTATTTTAACACACACTGATTTGTTCTTTCTTTTTTCTGTTTTTTTTTTTTGTTGTTGTTTTGTTTTGTTTTGTTTTTGAGACAGGGTTTCTCTGTGGCTTTGGAGCCTATCCTGGAACTAGCTCTTGTTGACCAGGCTGGTCTCGAACTCAGAGAGATCCTCCGCCTGCCTCTGCCTCCAGAGTGCTGGGATTAAAGGCATGTGCCACCACCACCCAGCAACACACTGCTTTGTAAAGTTTAGGAATGAGAAAATTCAAACATTTCCCAGGATAAGAAGAGCTACATACATACATTCCAAAAGGAGAAGACTTGGCAGGTGGAGCCTGGCTCTTGTTTCCACTCACCTGGCCATAAAATCTCAAATCTCAGAATTTAAACCTGATTTTTCTAAGTAACAAAGCTTACACTCATAATACCATGTACACCTAAGGTGCCATGTAGTCACCCTAAGGTATTCCAGAAATTTATTTCACTCCATGCCTCTGAGCCCAAATATTGCCCCAAATCTAACTTTTGAATTTTTTATTTCCTTGTGTGTGATGGACTGTTTTCTATGTAGGTAAAATTCTAAGTTTTACAAACAAGATATCATTAATAACCAATGTGTTACTGTGAAACACAGCTGTCTGTAGAGCAGGGGTTTGAACGAAAGGAGTAGGAGATGTTTCAATTCCATAATACTGCATCTAAACCCAAATCCAAACAACAGATTTACTAATATTCATAATGTCCCTAAGACCACTAGGATACAGTGTAATGTTCTTTTTGTGTGGAGAAATAAGGTAATTTACAGGCTTCTGGTCTATCATGATAAATTTAAATAAATCCAATTTTTATCTTTAGAGGTTAAAAAAGTAAATGTTAGGTTTTACAATGTGTTACATTCAAATAAAACTACTAAATTTAGAAAACAATGTAAAATTCAAGTTCTAATTATGCTTTCCTACATAAACTATTAACTTTAAATAGCTACACCTAAATAAAAGTTGTTCAAGTACCATATGTACTGAAAACGAATCTCATTTAGATACCAAGTACACCGCATATGTTTAAAAATTCAATTAAACACAGAACGGAGTATCGTATTGCTGATACTGTAATTGTTTAGTAGTCTTCTGTGTTTTGATACCTTTCTGAAAAGTAGGTCAGCCAAAACAGTGACAAAAAGTCTGATTTAAAGCCTAACTATGCAATAGTAATATAGAAGAGGAACCACAATTACCTAAATTCTAGCACCGGTTTTACTACAGCTGCGAGTAAAGACAATCAAGGGCATTATGGGCATTCCAATGGTAACAAGCAGAAAGCCATTAAACCAAACCAAAACCAGTGTTTCTCGTATTAAGCAAGAGCAAGGTCAATCAGCCTTCAATTTCTTTCAACAAGAACACCACTCTGTAATCGATTAGTACTGTCTCTTTGAATGGGGAGGGGCAACTTTAAACTTAGAATTCTGTAATTTTTACAGACAGACCTCCAGCCAGCGGCAACGTCCGAACATGGGCTTATCCCACTCACCACTTAACTTTCTCCTACCAACTCGGAACTCAAGACACAAGAAGGAAAAAGCTAGGGCTCAAAGAATTCTGCTCCACGCTCTAAGCCTTATTATTTCCAGGTGCGGCGCAGAGAGATACGAATTCCTGGACTTTTTACCCCCACCAATGCAAGAGCAGCAGACGGACAGACAGACAGACAGACAGACAGACACACACACACAGAGATAGAGAGAGAGAGACAGACAGACAGAGACAGAGAGAGAGACAGAGAGAGAGAGAGACAGAGAGAGAGAGAGAGGCCTCCACAAAGGAACAACTCTTTTAAGTTTCTAGAAATCACTGACAACAGTCCGACACTGGGTAGAGACCAACAGGCTTTCCGGAACTCCAAAACAACGACCTTTAAAGAAGGGGGAGCTGGGATGCCACAGCTGCCAGAGCGCTAGGGGACGTTCCAATAGATTGGCTCCCCGGCAATGAGGGCAGAGAGGCAGGCAAGTCCGGACCCAGCCAGGGAGCTCCCGGCCCGGCGCGCGGCTGTGGGCGCCACGCGGGGCCTGGGGGGCTGTGGAGACAGCCCGCGCGTGGCGCCAGCCCGAGGGCGAGAGGGTCTGAGGGCGCGCGGGGAGTCGCTACGGAACCCGAGTCGCTCCGCAGTCGAGAAAGGGCCTGGGTCGCTCGGAGGAAGTCGGGACTGAGCCGGGGTCGGGGTCGTTCGGGGAAAGTCGGGACTGAGCCGGGGTCGCTCGGAGGTAGTCGGGACGGGGCCGGGGTCGCTCGGAAGGGGTCGGGGTCGCTCGGAAAGGGGTCGGGACGGGGACGGGGTCGCTCGGAAGGAGTCGGGACGGGGGACGAGAAGTCGCTAGGGGGGAGTCGGGACTGGACGGGGGTCGTCGTTCCCGAGTCAGGACCCGGCCAGGATGGTTTGGAGGAGGTCCGGTCGGAGCCAGTGTCGTTCGAGGGGGAGATCGGGACGGGGCCGGGGTCGTTCGGAGGAGGTCCGACCGGGACCAGGGTCGTTCGGGGAGAGTCGGGATTAGATCCAGGCCTCTCGGGGGGAAGTGGGGACGGGACAGGGGCCGCTCAGGGGAAGTCGGGACGGCGGCGCCTACTTACTCGGCTGTACCAGATGCTGAGGCGGGCCGGGGCCAGCACGGCAAAGAACGCTCTCCGAGGATCCGACTGGACGTGGAGCGGCGCCTCGGCCGGGCTCCGCGGCGCGCAGAGCAGCCTCTTGGGCCAGCCGCTCAGGAAATACATGGTCCGCGCGCGGCCCCGACAGCCCCCGGCGGCCCCGGCCGCGTCTGTCACGCTCGGCGACCCCGGGCCAGGTGCCCACCTCCCACACCGCCACCGGCCGAGTCGGCGGCGGCGACAGCGGCAGCTCGGGGCATCTGCCCGGGGGCCGGGCCGAGCCGGGCCGACGCGGTGCTGCGCGACGCAGTCTCGGGCGCTGACGGGCCGAGGGTGGGGGAGGCGGGAGGCCAGTGGGCCCGCGGCGGGAGGAGCCGAGGCCGGCCCGCCCCGCTCGCCGCTCGCGTCAGCACGCCGCACGGCGCAGGGAGGCGCCTCAGGCTCCGCCCGGTCCTCTCAGGCCGCCGAGCGTCAGCACGCAGGTCGCTGGGCTGGACGCCGCCTGTTCGAGGCGTCTTGCTGACGACCGGGAGCGTGGGCCTGGGGACCGGGGAGAGGCGACCGAGTCCAGTCAGTGACAGTCCGGGCGGCGCGGCCCATTAGGACTCCCCTCGATTGGCGCGCGCTCCGGGGCTGGGGGGAATGGGGGGTACCGCGGGGGACGGAGCGAGAGTCACGTGACCCTCCGACTGCGATTGGCTCTAGGTCTCTGCGACTCCAAGACTGGGGCGGTGTGTACCGAGAGATCTTTTGTGTGCTGCGGTTTCAAGTGAGAGCTGCTGATGGGTCTGCACTCCCGGAGTTCGCATTCAGTTACTAAACACCGTAGCCAAAGAGTGCTTCAATCCTGTCTTCGGGTCTTCAAGCGTTCTAAATCTAGTACAGTATATATTTCTAATTCAGTTTGCATCCTCCTGCCCCTCTACCAGCTATAGTGCTAGACGAAGCCCAGATGGTGCCTTTTGCACCCCCAGTAAAATATGTTCTGGAAAAGAAACGGGCTTCTTTTTCTGAGTTGGACCAGACTGGAGATAACTGTATCGGGGTAGTCAACTTTGGGCGATGTTTAGTTTGGGGATCTGGAGCCTTAAAAATAGCTACAACTTTTAGCAGACTGACCTGATAGCTTCTTGAGCGCGTGAAGGAATGAGAGGAAGTGGAGTTGGGAAGGGATCTGAATAAAGTGCTTCTCTTTTCGTGCTCGCCTTTCATCTTTCCGAGTTACTTTTCTCAAAGGTGTTAACCGGGTTTAAAAGTAGCAGCCTCAACAGCAAAGAGGAAAACAAAGTAACAATCCGGATTTTATAACAATGTAACTTTCCCTAATTGTTCTAACACTTGGTGCTTTTCAAAGAAGTTCACCAAAGGAATGCCTCGCTGCTTACCAGCATTTTGGGCCCCAAAGTTCCTTCCTGCTGAGTCCCACCCCCAACACAGCATGCCTGGAATGTCTTAAGCATAGCAAACTGGGAAGATATTTTTCAGATGAAAGTGTAAGTGAAATCTTGACCTTCTGAAGTTACGCCGCTGGACAAATAGGTCTTCGCAAATATAAAATTGTAGAACTTTGTTGTCTAGTACTTTTTCGACAGTTGAACACGTGGCAGATAGAAAATCAAAATGTGTAGCAATTCCACTGAGAATATTTGCTCCACCTCAACTTCAGTGTGTTCATGTGTCTCACCAGTGTGACTGTTCCTGCTATCACGGGTAAATTTAGACATTTCTAGGTAATATTTAATGGCTTAGTTTTGACCTTGCCAGCTTCAGGATTGGAGTCCTATGCTGTGATCTTTTGCAGCGACTAAGGTTTACAGATCATTTTAAGGGGATGGTTTGATTAAATTCCATAGAACAGCTTCAAAGCACATCATGTTGCTGCATCGCTGCTGTTCTTTTTTTGAGGGGACACAGCGGCAACGTGGTGGATATGCCGAAAGTCATATGGATTGGGAACTGCTCTTCCTTCCTAGACCCAGGGGCCTTTAGAACAGATTGAGGTGAATTGTGGCCTGAATGTGGACAAAAGGAGACTCTCTGGGCCTCTCTCCCTTGGGAGTGATAGAGTGAAATATTTCACCCTGAAACTCCTTAAGTGTTACTCATTGTGATAACTTTCAAATTTCCAATTTTAACAATGTAAAATATACTAGCAATTACAGCACTCAAGTCTTCTGTTCCTGTTTCTTTCTCCGACCATCTCCACTTTAGTCAACTATTTGGACTACCTTAAACCATGAATAAACTGATAAAAGTTAATGGATACATATCTGATTCTATCAAATTTAACAAATTTTGTATTACAAGGAATACTTATGATAAGGGTACATGGAAACAACTTCCTTTATAAATCATTGGAAGATAATTTGGAACAATGTCTATAAAGACCAGTGGCATAGTATGGTGTGTGTATGGAAAAAGAGACAGACCCTGTTGTTTCTTCCCTATAATTATTTCCTAGGGAAACATAGTTTTAGCCTTAAAATACACCCTGTAAAGCAGGCATGACGGATGCCTGTAGTGTTGCTGTTCGTGTTGCCAGCCTGACTACATCTGGAATTAACTAAAGCCTTAGTGACATGTGAGGGATTTTTTTTTTTTTATTAAATCATTTGAAGTGGGAAGATCTACTTCTAATCTGCATCTTCTGAGACAAGCAGAGCTGTCATTAATGTAGGCCACACCTTCTGCTGGCAGCCTAGGTAAAGGACATGGAAGAAGGAAGCTCTTGTGCTTTGCCTCCTTGTTATTGCTCTATCTGGCTGTTTGTTATTGCTCTATCTGGCAAGTCTATTTCTTCACTGGCATTAGAGCCTCCTCCTTCGGGACTCTGGTATATACTGAAGACCAGCTGAGACATCTAGCCTTGTGTACTGAACAACTACTGGATTTCTAGACCTTCCATTAGTAGACAGCCATTGTTGGACTAGCTGAATCACAGCCTGTAAGCCATTCTAATAAATCCCCTATAGACAGATAGGTAGGCAAAGCTTCATTCTATAAATTCTGTTCCTCTATAGAACCCTGACTAATACAAATGTAATCCCAGCACTTGAGTCATAGAGACAAGAATTGTGAGTTCCAAGCCAGCCTGACCCACATAAAGCCCTACTTAAATAAATCACACACATCCACACACACACACACATCCACATACATACTTATATTTGAATAGAATTGTCTATACTTATGAAGGAATATTTTGTAAAAATAAATATGTTGGAAAATATCCGTTATAAAAGTATATTAACCATATATTATGAAATAATGAAAATGGTTTTCACACATTCTAAAAAACAATTCCATGTTTATGAAGAAACACATGTTTAACAAAAAGAAAAGAAAAAAGTCCCAAAGTTGACATTTAAAAAGCCCTTTAAGTGTGGGTAATTAATGTATTTTCTTTGGACCTTTTTTGTACTTTCTAAATTATGCTTAAGGAATTCATCTTTTGTAACAAGACAATTTATTTATAAAGCAGTAACCTTGTTAATGGTTAAAATGTTCCAGTTGTCTGCTTCAAGCAGGGCTTTGATTTGTACCACTTGCAAATCAAAGACAGTAATATGGTAATGTAGAGTTTCAGTCATGGTCCCAAGAATAGTGAGAGAAAGATTAGGAAAAAATAGTCACCAGGCTAAAAGGAGGCTCTGTGTATTTGCATACAGTCACAGGCTTCTGCGACAAAGCCACAGCTGGATTTCGGTTCTGGGCATACCTCCTCTAACATCTGGGGACCCCGATAAGAGCCTGTGACGGTAACCACTGATGAGGGCTTCAGTTGTGGCTCTTCATTATGCTCCCAGCATCTGCTTTATTACACTTGTCTCATGTGCATTTGCTTCTGGGATGGACTCCCGACTATTTGTACTTTCTGCAAACTGATAAAAAAAAAATAACTGAGCTGTGTTTTGCTTTAAAATAACACAGAATCAATCAGGGTACGTGAAAAGATATATAATATATACACATGAAACCGGATTGGCCCTAGGTTGATAAACTTTCAAGCTGGATGATGAATTCTTGGGAATTCATTATGTTATTCCCTCCACTTTAGCTTTCAAAATTTGCCAGAGATTTAATTGAAAATATTACAGCATAGCAGAAAGATTCAGACATAGCCTGGAGCTTTGAAATCAATTCCAGTTGCAGGCTGAGTGACTTGCGGTCTGGAGAGATGCCAAAGGCCCAAAGCTTCCCTGTTTACTGCTCTAGTTGGCAGTGTGGACTTGGGAGAGCCAGGCCTAGAAATGAGGCAACCTGAAGTGTCGTGCAATAGCCAACTCTATGCAGAGTATCAGGGTTAGGAAGACTCGCGTGAGTAAAGCATTCGGTCGTACAAACCCACACATGGCAAAAACATGTTTTTCCAGAGAGGCACATGAATAACAGCTGAAGTAAGCTCACTCTTATCTGCTGCACCTGGGGGAACACCAAAACTTTTTAAGATCAATTCTGTGTTGAACAAACCGAGGTCACAAGACTCTTGTTTTCTTGGAGTTTTCTCACAAGCATTCAGGATTCTCACACGACTCATAAATAAATTTTATTTATTTTTATTGAGCGCTACATTTTTCTCTGCTGCCCTCCCTGCCTCTCCCCTCCCCTTCAGCCCTCCTCCAAGGTCCCCATGCTCCCAATTTACTCAGGAGATCTTGTCTTTTTCTACTTCCCATGTAGATTAGATCTATGTATGTCTCTCTTAGGGTCCTCATTGTTGTCTAGGTTCTCTGGGATTGTGATTTGTAGGCTGGTTTTCTTTGCTTTATGTTTTAAAACCACTTATAAGTGAGTATATGTGATCATTGTCTTTCTGGGTCTGGGTTACCTCCCTCAAAATGATGTTTTCTAGCTCCATCCATTTGCCTGCAAAATTCAAGATGGCACAACTCAATTCTTGAACTGTGTTCCAACATCTCCACCTTTTTTTATTTTTTAGTAGCATCTTGAGAGTGGTTTTGATTTGAGATGTAGATCAATCTATTTATCACTTGATGCATGAGTTCCTGTAAGCAAGCAAATTATAATATTAGAACAGTGAAAGCATTGTGTGTAATACTCTGCCACCAAGAACTGAGATACAAACTTTGTCCAGTACTATTAATTACTATTATTATATTGATCAGAAAAATCTAGAGAATGACTAGAAAATGAGACCCCTATGATTAGTAGTTCTAGTATCTTGTAGAACATACGCCTACCCTTGCCTTTAATAGTAACACATATGTTATGATGTTCTATGCAAATGAAAAGTTATTTAAATCCCAAGAAAAATTGAATGCAGTCCCTTGTGGTCTATTGTGGTCTCAAGGTCCATTCATAAACACAGAGTTAATTAACTTCTCCCTTGATGCACAGTGCCTTAACTTGGCCCCAGGTATGCAACTTGACTTCTGATGATATGATTGATATCTCCTTTTGTCCTTTAGATGGTGGTTTGTTCTCTTTCTGGGGACTTCCATTGTTTCTTCACCATCTACTATTGTCCCTGATGGCCTGGGCCCAGAAGAATCAAAGAGGGATCCATATTATTTCAGTAGGATCCGTCTGCAATGACAGACACATACTTCTCCCCGATTTTCTTCTGGAAAAGTAAAAATGGGGCAGGTTAATGCATCAGCTTGTTTATTTTCTCCTGCAGTAAAACCAGGAAGGTTAGGGTGTGCACAAGTCTGAGTATATTTCTATTTCTGGAAATAGTTTTACAACATAAGCAGAACCTGAAATAATATTTAAGGGTTCATGAATGAACCGTAATAGATGAACCAAACAACCATTCCACCTATTGGACTAAAGAACAAGAAGTATTAATAGATTGACGAATATCTGGACCTTGAATCCTTCCTATACTATTAGATGAGCAATAGATAAAATAAGTATCAGCCTGTGGAATGGGGGAAGGTCAGACGATTTGTGTTCACAAATATAGTAAGAGGAAATCCCATAGTTTGCCAGCTGGATAATAATTTTGTACCCTTCATAGTCATTTGCAAATGAAATTTGAAAGTCCATGGAGTTCTGTGATGCTCTTAAAAATCTATTACTAAGGATAATATAACACAAGAAGGATCAAACCCCTGATTTACTACTAATTGAGCAAGAAGAGTAAGGTAAGTCTTAGTATATTGTGGCCCTTACAGTGTAACTAGATCATTCTAAAGGTTTATTCTCTTGTACTATAATACCTGTGGGAGACAATTTAGTGGGGAAAATAAGAAGGTTTAAAGGCAGCGAAGGAGACACTCGATACACAAATGCTTCTTTTAGTCTGAATTCAAATAGCTGTAGTTCTTTCCTTTCAAGATAATATACAAGGACTAATATCGTCTTTCCTTCTAGAGTTTTAAGGCTAGTGCATAGAAACATTTCAATTTTGCTGAAATTGCACTGGAAATCCCAGTTGTACCTCATGAGGCCAGGGAGGCTTTGCTGAAACAAATTTCATTTCCCTGTCATGCTCTAACTTGCCTAGGTTGTAAGGTTAGCGTTCCCACAGGCTCTCCTAAGTCCTCATCAAAAGCGGATGGAATTCAGTATTAGATTGATTATCAAATTCCTCATCCCATGCTTCAAGGTCATTTTCAGGCAATAGAGGATACATACTTAAAGGAGGCTCCAGTAAGGGAGCTTACAGAGTCATCACTAGCATGGGTCTCACCATTATTACCTTTGATTTTTGCCTGCATAGGGAAAACCTCCTTCTTTGCTTCTTTTACCAGTTTTAAGGTTTGATCATCCAGTGTATATGCATTCAAAGAATTAGCCATCTTTCCTCATGATTACTCTTCTCCTTAAGGGTCTTATAACAATTTGAATCAATGCCCAGGTGATAGAAATTAAACAGCCATCATTCCCCTGTTACAGCTGCCTCTTGAATATCCTTTCGGATCCTGTTCATGCTTGTTCATCTAAAGTTCCTTCTGGAAACCAGGGCTTCTGCTTCTGCTCCTCCTTTCTCTAAAAATGATGCACAGGGTCAACATAAGGTAAAGCCTTCCCTGGGTTCTGCCCTATTGCCCTCACCTCCCTCAGTGAAGATCCCTACTCTCTTACCTCAACTGACATCAGGTCCTCGATTCATGGAGCCACTTGTTACCTCTCTAGAGGAGGTGGGACGTGGAAGGCACCAGGAGCATAACTGTCCTCCTCCTCTAGTTCATCAGGACTAGTGACAGTCCTCACCTGGTCTATCTCAATCTGTTCCATTAGATACATAGTACAACCTTGCCATCTCATAAAGCGTCTTGCTGGGCACAATGGTGATTTCCTCACTTGCACGCTGTTCAGGAGGAAGTCATGCCCAGGGGCATGTCCTAGTGCCCAGTGATCACCTGGGCTCCTCCTCCAGGATGCAAGTGTAGGTCGTATTGGCAGATCTGTGATAAAAGTAAAAATGTCGGTATGAAACAATATCCACGTAACTGGATGCTACTAATCTATCTTGTCCACATTTCTCACAAATCACAGTAAATATTACTTGGAACCACTCGTGTACCATAAAGGCAGGACAGCTTATTATTAATAAGCCTTAATGGGTGCAAATGAGATTTCTGGGATGGGACATCAGAACAAAGTAGAAAATAAAGAAGCTATTGTTTATGCTAGCCAAATGAAGGGGAGAGTACTACCCCCCCCCCAACACACACACTTTTGGCCATTTGTTTGTGACAGGTCTTGCTATGTAGCCTGGACTATCCTCAAACTCACTCTATTCCTGTCTCCAACTCCTAAGGACTACAGGATTCAGCTACCACACCCTGCTTGGTCTTTTTAGGAAAGAAAACTAGCTGGTAACATTTTAAAGTTACTCAACAACAATTATTCTGTTTGCCCATGTCTCAACCAGTTGTCCATTCCAGCAAATGCTGGACTGGAATATTATATGTATTCTTTATTAAAAAGAGGAAAGGTACATTGTTAACCCTTCACTTAGTCACTGTACTGTAGCTGTGCAGAGACACCATGCCTAAGGCATTTAATTGGGGGCTTGCTTACAGTTTCAGAGGACGAGTGCGTGACCATCCTGGTGGGGAGCATGGCAGCAGGCAGACATGGCACTGGTTGCTGAGTACTTACATGTTGAGACCACAACCACAACCCTAAGGCAGAGAGAGAGCAAGCTGAAATCCTGGGAGCTTTTGAAACCTCAAAGCCTACCCACAGTGGCACACCTCCAACAAAGCCACACCTCCTAATCCTTCCCAAATCACCTGACCAACTGGGGACCAAGCATTCAAACATATGCGCCTGGGGGGCCCATTTTTATTCAAACCACCACATCCCTGTAACAATAAAGGTCACCATAATTCTGTCAG
Organism: Alexandromys fortis; assembly: GCF_014885135.2. Lineage (NCBI taxonomy): Eukaryota > Metazoa > Chordata > Mammalia > Rodentia > Cricetidae > Alexandromys > Alexandromys fortis. The sequence goes on along the minus strand of NW_026067895.1, from coordinate 13,905,987 downwards.
ACACCTCTCTTAGTCTTCATGTTTCCTCTTAATTCAGCCAAAATTTTGTGTCCATTGTGTTATCTCTGTATCACTTAGGATAGATATAGTATCTCCTTGCAATAAGCCATTCTATAATGTTATGGTTCTTGCCCTTGTCAGTTATTTTTATGTTCTCTAGGAGTGAAACGGGAGGAAATGGGCCTTTGAGAATTACAGAGACATTCTTGTCTCTGGTGTGCTTAATTCGGGGACTAGGGTACTAGGCTTTCATGGTCACCAAGCCTCCATGAGTCAGTGGCTTGCCATTTCGTCTTGAGAACTCAAAGATTGAATTTCACAGGGTAAATTTTGAAAGGGGGGAGTTACTATAGAGAGAAAGCCTAAAGAGGAGGATTATTGCAGAGAGGAAGTGAGCAGAGCTTCTGAGTGGTAGAAGGGGTCCCAAGAGAAGGTTGGCTTCTGAGAGGCTTTGTGTAGAGGTTAATATGACTTCTCATGGAGGAAGCAAATTGGCTTTTGAAATGACTGGGCTGAGATAGGGGGAGGTGAGTTCCTTAGCCCAGATTACCTAATCATAGATCCCCACGAGGTGTCTGTGTGCCTCTCTGTCCCAGTAACTGGACTGGGATTCTTGTGAGCACCTCCAAGGAGCAATGAAGTATCTGACTGTGCAGAGCTTCTGGCAGCTCATTAGGCTGTTGTTCTAAAGAAAGACAAACAAAAACCCAAGGACACAAACCAGGGTATATGGCCAGCACAGGTCTGACTTTTGGCCAGGACAGAACTGTCAACAAAATAAAGGATGCTTCTGACGGGCAGCAGAACAGCTTGTTTGCAAGATCTCTTTCCCTTAACTACCTAGCAAGTTTCTTTCTCTTATTCTCATCACTAGGTTTAATATGATTAGTCAGGAATTATAAATCTCAAGAAGAAATTCTAGAAATATATAGTTCTCATGAAAATCATAATATTAATTGTATGCCATGTTTTATAATATCCAATATGGTATAAGTGGCCACAATGTTATTCTTATCATTACCACTTTTAGTTACTTACAGTTTTATTGAAAATGAACTAAAAAGTACTTAAGAGGGTAGACATAGTGCTACATACCTGCAATTCAGCACTTTAGAGGCTGAGGCAAGAGGATCGGAAATGCCAGGCCAGTCTCTGGTATGTGGTAAGATCCAAAATACTAATGATAGTAATAAATAACTTACAACCTTACATTTTAAGTGTACAGCTCAGTAGTGCAAATACGTTTATACTATGAAACATCCCCAGAACCTTTTCATCTTACAAAAACAAAAACCATGCTCACTAAACAAAAATCTCATTTTCTCCTTTCTCCTCGACAAGCACCATTCTGTTTTCTTTGTCCATGAATTTGTCTACTTAGATACTTTATATAAATTGAATCCTACAATATTTGCTCTTTTGTAACTAGCTTATTTCACTAAACATAATGTCCCAGCCATGTAGCCCGTGACAAGTTATCATGTGCTTTTGAAGACTTCATAATGTTCCATTCTGTGTTCATACCACATTTTGTTAACATATCCATCCATCCCTCAATGTTTGCATTCCTTCCACCTCTGTTTACAAGTATGCAAATATCTCTTTGAGAGTCTGATGCTGTGTCCTTTGGACAGATAACAGATCATGTAGCTAACTCTACCTTAATTTTCCAAGGAACCACCATTCTGTTTTTCATAACATCGCATTGTTTTACAATCCCATCAACAGTGCTGGGGGGAGGGGGGCGGGTTGAGACTTTCCACATTCTCATCAGCAGGTTTCGCTTTTAGCTTTTGTTCTCTCTCTCCCTCTCCCTCTCTCTCTCTCTCTCTCTCTCTCTCTCTCTCTCTCTCTCTCTCTTTCTCTCTCTCCCTCTCTTTCTCTCCCCCCACTCTCTTTCTTTCTGTGTTCTGTATGCTTATGTGTGCACATACAGAAAGGACAGAGTCATGCTCTATAGCTCCTATTTTCTGAGACAGGCTCTCTCACTGAACTTGGGGCTCACCAAACCCAGCCTTTACGTTGGTGGTGGGGATCAGAGGCAGGTCCTCACGCTGCTCAGCAGGCACTTTGCCCACCGAGCCATCTTCCTAGCTCCCAGATTTATTTTTAATAGCGGCCATCGGACTAGTATAAAATAATATCCTTGTGGGTTTTATTTGTGACCCTCTGATAGTTAACTGACGTTGGACATCAGTTCATGTGTTTGTTGGCCACTTTAGAGAAATGTTATTAGAGTTACAGCATAAAGAACAATTTATTAAAAAATGAGCCACAACGACAGCCCTACAGGACCTGTGGTAAAAGTAAGGAGGTCCTATCACATAGTGGCATGGTAATCATTGTGCATATGGTGTTTATTCGTGTGTTTGTGTTCACAGTTGCTTATAAAAGTATAGCACGTATGTAACAAGTATGATCTTGGTAATTATAGCAACAATGATCCTTGCTTGTTACTTACTGTCTGAGGTAGGTTTTCTGTTGCTGTGAAGAGACACCATGACCACTGCATGTTTTCCTTATAAAGGAAAATATATAATTGAGGTGGCGACTTATAGTTCAGAGGTTCAGTCCATTATCATCATGGCAGAGAGCATGGTGGCGTGCGGGTAGATATGGCACTGGCTACATCTAGCTCAGAAGGCAATAAGAAGTTGGCTGAGTGTCACACTCCCTCCAACAAAGCCACGCCTACTTCAACAAGGTCATACCTCCTAATAGTGCTACTATTTCCTTTCAAACCACACTTCCTACACTTTCCTCTTATTTGACTAGAGTATACGTATTAAAGGGAGTCTGTAAAACATTCTGCTCTGTCCGCCAGCAGCAGTCTCTTATGTCTTCTGTTTACCATGTATTTTGATTTTATCAAAGGTCACATGAACAGAATGACCTGTACCACCTAGGTTTATGTAAGTACACTCCACAATGTTCCCACAACAATGTGAACCATGGCTATTGTCTCTGATAGCCTGTGACATCAGAAAACCTGCACGAAATGTCACAGGCCATGAGATAATCTCTGAGTTGACATTCTAGAGGATATAATTTTAGATTCTTCATCAAGTTTGAAGGTACTATAAGTTATTTGATATCTTTTAATAATGATAATCTTACAGTTACCACCCTCTTTCCACCTTAATTTCTGAGAGAGGATCTCACTATGTAGCCCTGGCTAGCTCAGAACTTGCTATGTAGACTAGGCTGGCTCCAACTCACAGAGATCTACCGCTTTGCCTTTAGAGCACTAGGATTAAAAGTATATGCCAAATATAGTTATTCTTTATAATTAAAAAGTTGAACAACTATTACAAATGTGACTTCTTAGTCTTTTATAAAAACCCAAAGAATAGAGCAAGTGGAATATATCTCTAAAACTGAATGCCCAGTATATATATATATATATTTTTTTTTTTTTTTTTTTGGTTTTTCGAGACAGGGTTTCTCTGTGGCTTTGGAGCCTGTCCTGGAACTAGCTCTTGTAGACCAGGCTGGTCTCGAACTCACAGAGATCCGCCTGCCTCTGCCTCCCAAGTGCTGGGATTAAAGG
>NW_026067895.1:13851245-13900937 GCF_014885135.2 Alexandromys fortis | reverse complement strand
AGGCCCCCCCCCCCCCCCCCCCCCCCCCCCCCCGGGGATCAGACGATGGAATCCTGCTGCAGGCACAGTACTTACAGTGGCATCAGTGAGCAGAACTTATGGACTCCCTGGGTCTTAGTATAAGGAAGTCATCTCGAGTAAGGGGCTAGAAGCCCTTGAATTACCATTAGCAGAGCAGAGCAGTGGCCCCACGCTTCATGAGGCCCTACAGAGGCCAAGGGTGACTTCAATCACTGAGCCAGCTCACCTCTCCACGTAGAGTTTTTAATTTTGTTTTATGTTTCTGAGAGAAAGAAAAGGGAAGAAAGAAGTTGCACTTCATTTTCTGTAATACAGCCTAGCACAAACATAACCACCCTTTCCGTAAGTAAGAATTTAGAATTCCTCAGTTGAAATGAAATTACACAGTGCACATACTCAAGACATTTTTTCCTAAATGCTCAATCAGCAAAGATCAGACTTTTGGGGAAACTGAAGCCACAGTATGAAGGCTGGGTAGGTTTGTTAGGTTTTGGTCTGCTGTTGAACATCTCTACTTATCTGACCCTTAGAGTAGATTTGGAAGGAGATCAGAAAATGCATGAAAAGTCCTCGTGATGCCACGTAAAAACTACAGCAAAACTTGGTGAGGGAAAGTTATTCTCCAAACAAAGAAAGGACTAACTTTTCAGTTTTCTAAGACTGAATGGACCCAAGTACTTCTGGGTGCTCTACTCTGGACCCCGATTAGGCACAAATCACATCCAAACACCAGTTTCTTAGTACAAACCCAACACAGAGATCCTTTAGTGAGCAAGAAAAGAGACAAAGGGGCTGGATCTGAATTGAGCAGACACGGCAGCAAATAGCTTTGCAAGTGTTGACTTTAAGAGCGAAAAAAGAGAGGTCTGTGTTAGGATGGGCGAGGCCATGTTGGTAAGCTCTGATTGGGTATTTTAATTAGGTTAGTCAAAGTAAGGAATTTTGAATGCTGGATCTTGATGTTGAACCTTGGTGATCAGTCTCAAGCATGAGTCGGTGGCCAAACAGGGAACAGACCTAGGAGTTTAGGAATGTAATCTGACAGTTTAGCAAGGGGAGAAGGGGAAAAGGCAAAACCTGCTGGCGCCATGTTTGCCATGCTCGGGCCTTCTAGAGCCCTTCAAAGACAGTGTCTGAAGGAAACATTTACATAATACATAGAGTCTTATATGTCAGTGCAGTGTGGTGTCCTCATATCCCCAGTCACGATCGTGAGGATTCTAATTACAGTTTTTCTTTGTTTTGTTGTGGGTCTCTTGTAGCCGAGGTAACCTTGAATGTGGTCCTCTCCCTTCTGCCTCTTGTGTTGGGATTACAAATTTACATGACCGCCCCTGGAAAAAATGTTGCCTTTCTTAACAAAAAACAAGCTCTTCCAAAGTTGTCACTAGGAAGAAAATTGCTGTGTAGGAAGGAACTGGATCTTGCATGTCCCTAGATTTGTCTTCCCCTAGCATAGAACGGAGGGCATGGCTTCCTAAGCGCAGGCAACAGGCTGATCAGATCCCTGCGCGCTCCCCAGCCTTAAACAGCAGTTTCTGAGAGCCAGCCTGTGGGTGCCGATGCTCAGAGCCAAGGTACACAGATCTCGAGGAAGTCCACAGGTCTTGACTCCAAAGGCTAACCGCAAGAAGTGAAAGCAGTCCTGTGGGACACTGCCGACGGCAGCCCTGATGTCCCTTCGCAGGGGACGTTTGTGTCTCTGCTGAGGTCTGTGCTCAATGGTGTGAGAGCACACTGCCTTAGTGCAGTATCCATCAAAGTCGGGCTGTGCAGTCATTTTTATTATAGGTCATCTTAAAAATGGAGTCAAAATCAATAAAAAAAAGTGACAAAATTCTTAGAAATGAAAAAGTAATGAATCATTTCTGTAAACACAGAGAAAGAGATAGAAAGAGAGAGAAGGTGGGGATGCAAGCAATCACAAGCCTTCGCAATTAAGAACACTTGACCGCTTTTCAGAGGACCGGGCCTGGTTCCCCGAAGCCTTGTGGAGCAGTTCTCAAGGGCCCGGAGCTCCAGCTTCACAGTCCTGTAGCTCCTGCAGGCTGCTGCACTCGTGACTCCCCCCCCCCCCCCCCCGCACAGAGTCACAAAAATAAAGTGCATCTCACAAAGAAACCACGTTCTTAAAAAGCTGACCATGACTGACCACGGAACTATTAAAGCAGAGTTAATCATTTAATGATTTCAGTGGCAAATCATTTTTGCTGTCAAACAATTGCAAATTTAAACAATAGCTTTCTATTTCATGAAACTAGATTTTTTTTCCACTGACATGATTTAGTATAAGGCATTTATTACCGAGTAAATGAAATTTCTTTCAATTCTTATACTTCTAGTTAGTGAAGTCACCTCAAGCTACAGATTATAATATTATTTTTAAAACACTATTGTTTATCGATTCTTTGAAATATCATGGGTATATACAATGTATTTTGAGTCTCCTTCCCTCCAGCTCTTTCCATGAACACCCACCATAAGTACCTCCCAACATCATGTCTTTTTTTCCTATTTAATTTAATGACCCACTGAGTACAGTTAGTACTTCCATATGCTCATGGGTGTTGGGTCATCTACTGGGGCATGGGAAACCTACCAGTGACCGCATTCCCATAGGAGAGTAACTTTCCCTCCCTCATCCATCAACTGCCAATTATGCTTCCAATTGGGTTGTGGTCTCAGCAGTCTCCTCATGCTGGAGTTTCGACTGGCTTGATCTCACGTGGGTCTTGTGCATGTCGTCACTTCCCAGTTCTCCTCCTCATCCTTCAGCGCTCGCAACCCTTCTGTTTCCCCTTCCTCAGTGTCCCCTAAGCCTTGGATGCGGGAGGTTGATGCCAAGGTCCTCTCAGTGGCTGGCCACCCAGAGTCACTTATTCTCAACTCTTTGACCAGTCTTGACTCTCTTCACTGACCACTACTGCAAAAGGAAGCTTCTCCGGCCAAGGTTGAGAGCTGCACAGGTCTGTGAGTATAAACGTAAATATTTAGAAGGCAGTTTGACAACATGATCATTTAGAAGACACGTAGGTTCACTTCTAGGGCAGATGACCTCCCCAGACATGCTTTTCATCAGGCTCACGGATGGGACCAGGCATGAAATCCGTCTTGCGCAGCAGGCCTCCAATCCATTTAGAAGGTCTTTGGTTATCCCCGTCTAAGTTACTGTTCTTTGCTATCTTAGAACACAGGACCAAGCAACGTATAGAAGAGTTATTTGGGGTTCCAGTTCCAGAGGCATAAGAGTCCATCACGGGGGGGGGGGGGGTGGCAGCAGGCAGACGTGGCAGCCTAAGCAGGAAGCTGAGCGGTGGAGGTGGAAGGCGGAGCTGGAAGTGGGCTGAAGTTATAAACTCACCAAGTCTGCCCCTATTGACATACTTCCCCCAGCAGGGCCATACCTCCGAAACCTCCCAACTGCACAACACAACCGGGGGCCAAGTATTCAGATGCCAAGCCTGTACAGGATGTTTCTTAATCAAACCACCACACTCCTATAAAAATAAGGTCACTATTGCACCAGTGGGCGTGCCTTATCTGGAAGGTTGATATTGCAGCATGCAGGATCCAGTGCTGGGTAAGACTGCTGCTATCTTTTCTCCGCCAGCAGCCTACGTAGCCTGTTCCATCACCGTGAAAGCCAGCTAGTGGGGAGAGAGTGGCCCAGTCAATGCAAGGTTCATTTCTCTGTGTCCTGCAAACAAAGCGTGGGTGTCTTCAGCAATTCAGCAATATGGTCTTCCCATCGGATTCTGGCGGGCAACCAAGAGCAATGGCAATAGCTTGCGTCATTTGGGGGCCTCCCTCACCAGTAGCAGCTTATAGGGTAATGATCTATGCTCGGCACTGACATTTTTGTTTAGTAACCCGTGTCTTTGGGGGAGCAGCTTCACCACTGATCCAGACTGTTTCTTTAAAAAAAGAAAAGTTTAAATTAGCATACACATTTGCAGTGATTCATATATCTTTATCAAATATGTCCTCAGTTTTGGTTAACTCATATCTTATCCACCCCCTCTTTCCCACCCCCTCCACCTATACGTAATACCCCCAGTATTCCCTCCTCTTCTATCATGTCACGTGTGTTCTACTAGCCCCTTTAATTATATATATATATACACATATATACATATGTGTATATATATTTTTTACTGGGACTTAAAGATCATAGGTTTCCATACAGCCTTTTTATACACCCTTAATTTTGGTTAACTCTTCCCTTGCTTACTCATTTCCCCATAGCCCCACCCCCTTTTGCTTAACCTTTCACCTTCTACTATTCTCCCTCTCTACTTTTATTTTAGCCATATTTTATTACCCCCCTCCCTTGAGGTCCACCCTCAGTGGCCCATCTCTAGTTTTCTAGAGCTACTTTGTTGAAATAGGAGCGGCAGGGCTGCGTCCCCGGCACCCGGCCGCCCGCATGGCTAGTTTATACCCAGAAATAATTACACGGAAACTGTATTCTTTCAAACATTGCCTGGCCCGGCTAGTTCCAGTTTCTTATTGGTTAGCTCTTACATATTGTTCTAACCCATTTCTAATATTCTGTGTAGCCCATGAGCTGGCTTACCAGAGAGGATCTTAACCTGCGTCTGTCTGGAGTGGGAGCATCATGGCGACTTCCTCGACTAAGCTTCTTTTTCCCAGCATCCTCTTCTGTCTACTCCGCCTACCTAATTTTCTGTCCTATGAGGGCCGAGGCAGTTTCTTTATTATTACAAGACCCACCTCCATCACTACTTGTTCTCCAAGTGAAGCACAGACCAAGATTTGATGCTGGGATTCTCATATGAGAAGGAACAGGCGATATTTGTCTCTCTGTGTGCTCTTTGAGCCATTTTGGCATTTCAGATTTCACGTGAAGATCTCCGATCCATTTAGTTGATTTCTGTGCAGGTTTATGAACATGGACCTAACTTCATCCTTCTGCACGTGGACATCCAGTTGCCCTGCACCGTTTGTTGACGATGCCGTCTTTTCTCGAGTGTGCATTTTTGGCATCACTGTCAAATGTGAGAGGGCTGTAACTATGTGCGCTTGTATTTGGATCTTCTGTTGCTTTCCATCGGTCTACAGGTCTGTTTTTGTGCCAGTACCATATTGCTTTTATTTCTGTATCCCTGTAATATAGCTTGATATAATAAAATACAAAATATTTTATAAAATACTATATTTAAAATATTTATTGGCATTCTTCTCTTTTTTTCCATAAACTGCCTGTTCAGTTCATTGGCCCATTTATTGCTTGGCAGTTAGTTCTATGGGGTGTAATTTTTTCTGTTCTTTGTGTAATCTAGATAATAACCCTCTATCACATGCGTAGCTGGAAAAGATTTTCCCCCATTTCGCAGGCTGTCTCCTCACTTTGGCCACACTCCCATTATGAAGTGGGTTTAACCTATCCATCACAGAACTATCATACTTTCTGACAGCTAAAAACTGGTAAGTTAAAAGGAATAGTCTATGCTGGGCGTGATGGTCTGTAATCCCAGAACTTGAGGCAAGAAGATGGAGCGTTTCAAACTAGCCTGGGGCACGTCGTGAGACGCTATGCCAAAACAAAACAAAATCTATCATTTATTTTTCTGTTATGAAAAAGGATCACAGTTGTTTTTAAAGTCGTCAGAGATGCTAACATTGGGAATGAGGAGGAAGCAAGTCTTCTAGGAAGAGCCCTCAGGCAGGCCAGGAAATAACGGGTAGATGTGACAGCAGAAGAGGAGGCAGAGCCAAGGGTGAGGCAGGAACGAGAGCACGGGGTCCAGAACGTCATTTTACAGGGGCCTCCCGGGAGGGCGGGGCAGGTACCACTGAGCCTACCTGCAGGGTGCGTACCCAACCGGCTGCCCTCTTAGCACAAGTAAGGCTCCAGGCCCCTTAAAGCTACTGTGTATTTTAGCTTTTAACAGCCCCTCTGCAAACCAGTAGAAATGAGATCTCCGGCAGGAGCTCGTCCATGTGAGTATTTTGCAGCCAGGATTGAGAATCGCTGTATTAAGAACAAGCAAATGGGGAGGGGCAAAGTCAGCCGCAGCTCACAGAATGGCTAGTGGTGGGTCACAGGTGCTGAAGAAAGCAGTTTGAAACATGTCCTCCCAGAGAAACCATAATGAAGCAGTCCAAAACTGAATGGAGGTAATTTTCCACTATTGTTTTAAAGAAAATAAAAGACTCCAAGTATTTTAAGTTTCAAAATATTTTCCCCGTTTATGGGAGAAGATCATTCCCAAGTGGGTCGAATTGGCGCAGTGAGAATGGCTTGCCTGCCAACAGACTTGGAAGCAGGCAAAGTGGAACTGAGCATGTGAAGCTTCTCCTGGACACTAGGTGGCGCCATGGACTGAGACTTGGTGAAAGGCGAAAGTCTAATATTCAAAGAAATATTAGACTTGGAGAAAGGTCTTGGAAATGTCAATTCTTCTCATGCGGGTTTTAAAATATTATCCTTGTTAAGTATTAATTTTATTATTATTATTCATTATTTTAATTATTTTGTGTGTTAACAAAAGTTGACTACTTTTCACGTTTTGTATTCGTGAACTGTTCCCAGTGTGCGCTCTGTACTGCAGCTGCCAGAGTCAGCTCCAGAGGCTCAGCAGGAAGGCGGCTGAGACAACCGGGCCTGCCACGCGACATCACTGGTTTCTCGTTAGGAGGCACTAGAAGAGGTCCCTGAGCAAATGCTTTCTTTGGACCTGGGTTCACTAATTCCTCTTGTCTCTTGAGGCCTCGGACAGCAGCTATGCGCTTCTGAAACTTGCCCACCATGTTCCTATCTTTTCTTGTTAGCCCTGCCCACACCTCTGGAAAGAGTCCAGTGGTTGTGCCTCTGTGGCTCCTGAAGGATGCTCCGGTTCGTCTCCTTCCTCACTTCCCTGTTCCACACCCCCCTAGTTCTCTTAAAAAAAAATTCTCTTGGTCTCCTGTACTTATCACCATCCGACAATATAGATGTGCATGCATTTCTTTTAGCTATTTACTCAAATTATAGCATCCTTGAGGGCCGCGTCATAATTTTATTTCCACATAAGATATCCTGAAGATCTCTCTTCAGCAGCCCGCAGCAAGCTTTCCTGTACCAATTTATGGCTGAATTATATTCGATTTTGTAAGAATACAATTATTTTTTTTTTAACCAGCTCGGTATCAGTAGAGATGCAGGTCATTTCCAAGCAGCTGTTGCCATAAGGAATAACACTGATGAGAGGCCACTGTCCTCTGACATTGGTACGTATGAGGTTGAGTAAATCGCCTCAGGTTAATTCTTGGCCAAGACCGTGTCACAATGATCAGAGTAGGAGGTTAACACCTGTGATCTAAATGTTGCAGGCGATTGCCCCACAACGTGTACTGTCCATTTCCGCTTCCCTCTCTCTCATTATCCCTCTCTCCTATTTTAAAAATGGGATTTGGCTGTGTTACCCAGGTTGAACTTGAACCTATGAACAACTCAGATGGGTGTGTGTGGACTTTCGAAGCAAGATGCTCCTGGTTTTCTGGTGGTATGGGATGCTGGAGCCTTAGGGACCACAAGTCTAGCTTGAAAATGACAAGAAGGATACAGCTTGAAAGGAGGCCCCACTAGCTAAGCGGGTCCCATCGTTTAAAGTCTAAGTGAACAGGAAAACAAAACAAATTGTAACATAGAAAAGGTATCTCCGGAAAGTCTCTTCCCCCCCATTATTCCAGGACCCATTTCAAGTACCCAGTTCCCTAATATTTGGCCATGCTTTGCTTTCAAGAATTGATCTAATACTATCATTTCTGTAAAAGGCAAGCTACTAATGAGGCAGCAGTAAACACCTCCGGCTCTCTGGGTGAATGCCCACAGGTGGGCAGCGCTGGCTCTGGCTGCAGGAATGTGGCAGTGCCTATATGGCTCTTGCTGCCGCCAGACACTTAGGCATTCTCCGTCAACTATGAGATAGGATTCACCTTATATGTGGAGAACCAAGAAGCTGTGACTTGCCAGGGTCACACCGATATTGACCAATGGAGCAAACAGTACCCATGGCTCTGTTCACAGCCACTAAGCTGGGAATCAATGTGGAAAGGTCGACATTTGATAAGAATGGGATTTGGAGCCGGCTACAGTGGCACAGGGCATTTTCTCGCCTAGTGACTTACTTTGCCACAAAGAAAGTAAATTCCATGTGGAGTTTCCTTGATACTCATTATCTTCTCTGAAGTAGATCGGTGCTGCCAGGAGCAAACATGTCTCATTGCCATAAAAAAGAGCCTATGCTATTAAAATGTCTTAAATGCCATATTCTGTAGATCTCTGAAGTGTTTGGAGATGACTTGTCTATCTAAAATATATCTTTGTTTGTCTTTGAAAACATACCTGTGACTACCAAGTTCTATTTTAATAAGTGATTCACTACTCACATGCATTTCCTTATTATCCTAAACAGTTGATAATAATAATTTGCAAGGACTAGAAATTTGCACGACATTGTTAAATGAGTTGTATAAGTACAACACCTTGAACAAGCGTAGAAATGTATGGACAGTATGTTCCAACAAAATTAATCTCAAATTTGAATCAATATACAAAATTTACATACAATATACAAAAATCCAATCCAATGTAAAACATTTAAAACTAGTGTTTTAAAAGTAGATTCAATATTCTCCCCTTTTATTTTATCATATCTATATCCTCCCTTTTTACTTTTCAGAGCAGATTCAATAATCTACCCTTTTATCCTATCATACCTATATCCCCTTTGTTCTTTTCAAAACAAGAACTCTGAATCTAATCTTCTTTCTTCAACTTTCCTCCTGACTGTAACCAATAACAACTGGTATCCAGCCCCCCTACACCGTGACAAATATCCATAACCCAGTGGAGGACCAAAACCACCCACCCCACCTCTTATGATGAACTGGGGAGGTATTGCAGGTGTCTGTCCCTGTTATATCTCAGTCCTTCAAGGGGTCAATAGCACCTAACTGATTAACCATGTCCAGATATTATTAATCATGCTTCAGAAATACAAAATAGCACATATATTCTTTGTCTTTCTTTTTTTTTTTTTAAAGATTTATTTATTTATTTATTATGTATACAACATTCCTTCCATGTTTGCTTGCATGCCAGAAGAGGGCACCAGATCTCATTAGAGATGGTTGTGAGCCACCATGTGGTTGCTGGGAATTGAACTCAGGACCTTTGGAAGAGCAGTCAGTGCTCTTAACCTCTGAGTCATCTCTCCAGCCCTATTCTTTGTCTTTCATTTAGATCTCTCATTGGTTTAGTTTCTTCCCTTTAGAACCTTTGCAGCTTCCTTCCCCTTTAAGAAATGGGGGGCCTCCTCACAGCTGTAGCTGCGGTTGGCTACAAACTAGTTGATACGTTTTGCTAGGTATCTTCAAAGAATGCCTGCGTTCCTGAGAATTTTCCTTGTGTTGTTGTTGTTGTTATTAACAACATTGTTAATGGATGAATTTATATATGCTTGGGAATCTGCAATAGTGGAAGAAAAAAGGTTGGAAGAGTAAAGAATGCAGAAGGATAAAGAATGTACAAAAATGAAGAGGAGGAGGAGGAAGAAGAAGAAGAGGAGGAGGAGGAGGAAAAATAATGTAGAGTAATTAGAAGAATGAATTGGAACAGAGGTTTGTTACAGAGAATTGGAATTGGATTTGAGACTGAGAATTAGAGATAAGAAATTTTAGACAAATAGGACAAGAAAATTGGAATTAATGTAGAACAGTAAAGAGACATGGCTGGAACTGCAAGCACGTGAGTTCATTCTGTAACCTCTCAGACTAGAAATTCTCTAAGTCCCATTTCGCTACTATGAGGCAACCTAACCGAACCCTGGGAGGAAATCAGCAGAGTTGGACTCTATGGGGCCAGAGCCTGAGTGCTGTGGAGCCAAACACAGTGGCAAGGTTCCTTGCGGTGGACCTGTGAGCAAATACAGGAATTTTATGAGAATATCTCAGAAACCTGCCAAGATGAAAGGCCCCATCAGACACCCAAGGACAAGTAATAGCAGCATAGCAGCTAAGAGACCAAAGACCAGACCCACCTCCATCTTCAAGGCACCCTGTGAGCTTAATGCCCTGGAATTACGGGGTGGGTAAGTAATTAAGTTAATTAAAGTTTCTTCTGTCTAAGGTAATGAAAATGTTCATAGCCAAACTCTTATTCTGGGAGCCATTTCTATCAGACAGGTTGCTTAGTTTCTAGTCTTTTTATTTTTTTCACGTTTGCCATCTCCCTCCTCCTCTATTGTATGATTTTTTTTTTTACTCTTATTGTCTTTTGAGGGGCCCGCACCCAACTCTCAAATAAATCACTCATGGAAGCTTATTCTTAGTAATGAATGCCTGGCCTGGCCTTAGCTTAGCCTGTTTCTTTCCAGATTTTCTTAAATTATGCTGACTACCTTTGGCCTCTGGCCTTTTTTCTTTTCTTCTGTATCTCTTACTTTCACTCTTTCTCTGTGACTGGCTGGGTGCCTGGCCCCTGACGTCCTCCTCTCCTTGTTTCTTGTTCCTCTTTCCTCTCTCCCCACAGATTTCTCCTTCTGTTTATACTCTCTGCCTGATAGCCCTTCCTGTCTTTGCTCCTACCTCACTATTGGATGTTATTTTGTTTTCTCTCAACCGCTTCCTGATGAATGTGGTCGAAGTATTCTTAGGGTCCCAGAGAGAAAATTTTGAGATAATGGCCAAGTCCTGGGAAGACCAGTTATAACCTTTGTTGATAGATATCACCTGTCAAGTTTCAGGAGGTCTCCCCTGGTCAAACCAGATACAAATCAGCCTGGAATGAATCCATGATATCTTGTTTCCTGTGGAAAAGCAAATCCGCCTCTCCAAAGCATTTTTGATTTCTATTTGTCAAATACATTTGTTGACTTTTTTTTTAAGTTAAGGCATTCTTAAAATATCTTGATTGGTTTATTTCCACAGTCCCTCTTTCAATTCCAGGTCTCTTAGCAGCTCCCTTTGCTTTTCAGCAATCAAAAAATTCAAAATCAGTACAACAGTATACAGGATCAAGACTCTCTTGTGTATTTCACATCTTTACATGGCTTTTTTCTTTTATATTATTTTTACTGTCTCTTTAAAGACTTTACTTTATTATTTTTAATCTTATTTCTTTCTTTCTGTGACTGCCTATACCCGTATTCTTTCTTAAGCCTAACACATATTGTAAAACACACTGGAACCTATTTAGAGTTTTTTTTCCATCTGGGCCTCTTTTACTGCATATATTTATATCTTTTAACCTTTTTTTTTTTTGACTGCACAAGCAACTTTAGACTGTTAAGCTACATCTGGATCTTCTATGTGCTCTAGAAGCTAGCTCCGCCCATTTCTGGTCGGGTTGTGAAAGTCAGTCCCAAAGCTTGCAGTCTGATGGAGGTTCATGACTGAGAACTGTATTAAACATTTCTAGCTGGAAGCCGGTACTTATCTGTGTAAGCAAGTGCACAATTTCTCATAATTCATGGCCAGTTGCTTCCTTAAACGCCTAACAGTGAAAATGCAATTAGCAGCAAGGCTGGGGCCAGGTCTTCCTGGCTGAGGAGCACATGACTTATCTTTGAGGCAGATCGTGAGAAATTGATAGTTAGCTCTTCTCGCTTGAGGCTGGCTGCAATGGAGGCTGGGGGAAGGGAAAGCCACAACCTAAAGATACTTCATGCTAAGTGAACAGAAAGATTCCTCCTCGCTAACACACAAGGGATAGTCTCCACCAGGCCCCTTCGGGTCAGGAGTACACACGGTTATCATGGACTTTCAGAAAGGGAGCTCTGTGAGAACACACTATTGAATTAAACATTCTGTTACTCAAGCGGATGCACAGAAGGAGGATACTTAGAGGGAAGAAACAGTACGGTTTTCCAACCGGGGAAATCAATGGCTAGACAAGATACTCAAATATGTGTGGACTCTGGAGATTGGTGTGCCAGGCCTACTAATCAGCCATGACTTTGAGCACATAATTCTGTGCTTCGTATACAAAATGGAAACAGTGGATTGGCAGTTAGGAGTACGTACTGGTCTTGCAGTGGTCCAGACTGGTTCCCAGCACCAATGCTGGTCAGCTCATAACAGTGTCTAACTCTGATTCAGAGAATCCAACAACCTCTTCTGGCCTCTGGGACACCTAGGCTCACATGAATATAAATGTACACCCCCCATATACACAAGATTAAAAGTAAAAAATAACAAATTTTAAAAAGAGATCAACAGCCGGGTGGTGGTGGTGCACGCCTTTAATCCCAGCACTTGAGAGGTAGAAGCAGGTGGTCTCTTTGAGTTCAAGGCCAACCTGGTCTACAAGAGCTTGTTCCAGGACAGGCTCCAAAGCTAGAGAGAAACCCTGTCTCAAAAAAAAAAAAAAAAAAGAAGAAACTAACAACAAACAAACGAAAAAGAGAACAACAGTAGTATATGACACATAGGAGGAGGATGTTGTGGAAAAAAAAATCATACATAGACTCATGCTAATACATGGTGAGAACCTAAATCGTTTGTGACTGCTGCTGCTGCTGTGGGATAATGCTCTTGTACCCTGCAAAGATTTGTCACTCACATAGGTTTAATAAAATGCTGATTGGCCAGTAGTCAGGCAGGAAGTACAGACAGGGTGACCAGACTAGGAGACTTCTGGGAAGAGGAAAGGTTCAGTCTGCAGTCACCACCCAAATGTAGAGGAAGCAAGATGAAACCGCTGCACTGAGAAAAGGTACCAAGCCACGTGGCTAAACATACACAAAAGTTATGGGTTAATTTAAGTTGTAAGAGCTAGTTAATAATAAGCCTGAGCTAATAGGCAAACTTCTATTATAATTAATATAAGCCTCTGTGTGTGTCTTTGGGACTGAACGGCTCTGGGACCGGGTGGGACAGAGACTTCCATTTACATGCTGCTGTTTTTACATGCAAGCCATGTGTGTCCATGGAAACACGGTTGGCGTTTAAATAAAGCTGTAAAACTCAGTTCTGAGGCAATTTCATGATGTATGGTAAGAAATTTGACCATTTGCTGTTATGCTGCCATCCAAAAGAGATCACTTTCGATGTCTTCTGAGGTCTAGGTCAATAGAGAGGCGATGTATCACAGGGAATGTCCTGACGGTCAGGAGGACCACTAGAACAAGGTCTTACTTTGTTTGATAACTAATATATTTCCACCCAAGTCTTTAAAAGATGAATTATGATTTCTTGTTAAATAACATCCTGGAATGGTTAACACCAAGGAAGCAAATGACAACAAATGCCATTAAGGGTGTAGGGAAAGAGGAGCCTTACTCACTGCTGGTGGGAAGTTAGCACAGAGGGTTCTCAGGAGCCAGAAACAGGGCTACAATCGCCCAGGGATACTATTTCTTGGTATGCACTCGAAGGGCTCCACGCCAGCACACCAGAGAGACTTGCACGGCTATGCTTCTTACTGCACCGCTTACAGTCACAAAGAAACAGGACCAGTGAGATGAATGGGTTAGGGAAATGTGGCACATGTATACAATGGGGTTTTATAATGAAAAATAAAATCATAACATTTACAGGGAAAATGGGTGCAACTGTAAATTATATTTTTTAATAATTTTTTATTGTTATTTTATGTGCATTAGTATTTTGTCTGCATGTATTCCAGATCTTGGAATGACAGACAGTTGTGAGCTGCCATGTGGGTGCTGGGAATTGAACCTGGTCCTCTAGAAGAGCAGTCAGTGCTCTTAACCAATGAACCATCTCTCCAGCCCCACAACTGTAAAATTTTATGTTAAGCAAAGTACCACAGATTCAGAAAGACAGCTAGCAAAATTTTCTCTCAAATGTGGATGCTAGATTTTAATTTAATTTTTTTTAAATTTTATTTTAAGTGTATGAGTGTTTTTGGACATGCATGTTTACGTATCATGTGCATGCCTGGTACCCAAGGAGGCCAGAAGAAAGAATCAGATCTCCTGGGACTGGAATTACAGATGCTTGTAAGCCACCATTATGGAAGCTGGAGATAGAACCAAAGTCCTCTCAAAGAGCAATCACTGCTCTTGACCACCAAGCCACCGCTCCAGCCCCTAGATTTTAATTTTCGTGTATTTGTATGTGTGTTTTTAGAAAGCTTATGAAACTAGAAAGGACCCATAAGAAAGAGAAAGCAGGTTTCAGAGAGAGTTGTTGAGGGGAACAGAACACGTGTGATGTGAAAGCAGAGCTGGAGGGAAACTGGGAGAAGGGAAGGGACCAGTGGGAGGGGAGGTGCTAAGGGAGTAGGATCAGAAGAGTGTGGATGAAAATGACATAAAAAGCTCACTGTTTTGTTTTTTTAATTTATTATGTGTACAGTTTTCTGTCTACAAGTATGCCCGCACGCCAGAAGAGGACACCAAATCTCATTACAGATGACTGTGGGCTACCCTATTGGTGCTAGGAACTGAACTCAGGACCTCTGGAAGAGCAGTCAGTGCTCTTAACCTCTGAGCCATCTCTCCAGCCCTGTTCTGTTTTTTAAAAAAGATTTTTTAAAAATTTATTTATTTATGCACGTATAGAGTGTTCTGCCTGCACGCATGCTGACATACCAGAAGAGGGCACCAGATCTCATTATATAGATGATTGTATGAGCCACTATGTGGGTTGCTAGGAATTGAACTCTAGACTTACAGAAGAGCAGCCAGTGCTCTCAACCTCTGAGCCATCTTTTTAGCCCCAAAGCCCACTGTTTTATATGCTGATTTTAAAAGTTGATAAAGGCATCATTTTAGATTTAACTTTCCAGAATAGATTTGTGTGTGTTGTGTGACAATACATAAATGCACCAACATTTCTAACCTGCTTGGAGACACAAGTGAAGTGATACATCATAACATTTGAACTTCCATTGAGGGTAATTGTGAACAGTCATGTTTTCTTTTTCTTTTTTTTTTTTTTCAAGACAGGGTTTCTTTGTAGCTTTGGAGCCTGTCCTGGAACTGACCAGGCTGACCTCGAACTCACAGAGATCCACCTGTCTCTGCTTCCCAAATGCTGGGATGAAAGGTGGGCACCACCACTGCCTGGCTCAGCCACGTTTTCTTAAATTCCACCTTGACATAAAGGTTCTGCCTCCTTTTCCATATAGCACCCACTGATCCTCAGTGTGATGAGAAGAGTGGTCCCTTAGAGAACCCTGAACACAGTATTGATTTTCTCGGTAACTCCAACAGCCACAGTAGGACACTGGTAAGTTTGGCCTGGTTGGTGACATTTGCAGGGATCTTTTTTTTTTTTTTTATGCTCTTATGCTTCTTGAAATGAGCAAAGGAATTTTGAAGAATTGAAACCCCAGCACTGGAAAGATGGCTTCGAGGTTAAGAACACACACGAATTTGTTTCTCAGCACCCATGTCAGCCAACTCACAACTGCCTGTAACTCCAGTTCCAGGAATCTGGTGCCTCTGACCTCAGTGGACACCTGTACTCACAAGCACACACCCATCACACACATAATTTTTTTTTAAAAAATAATCCAAAGTTAAAGCTATTTCAAAATTAATATTGGCTATGCCACTTATTTTCTTTTAATAAAAATGGTATTTTTTCACCTATGTACTTTTTCATCTGTGGGGGTGCCCACAGGGTCCAGAAGAAGGTATTGTACTCTTGGGGCTGGAGTTACAGGCAGTTGTATACTCCCTGACGTGGGTCCTAGGAACTGGACTCCAGTTCTCTGCAAGTGTAGCAAGAGTTCGTAAGTGCTAAGGCATCTCTCCAGCCCCTTCACTTATTTTCATAATGCAAGAAGAAATTGACTAGCTCATTGTCTTCTCGAAAGAGCCCGGAGGATAAGACACGCGAAGTCATCGTGTTTTATTGCCTTTAAAAGAGGAAACTGCAATTCCCCAGGCTTTGACTTTGCCACAGATGGGCTCTGGAGTCATGGTATTGGAATGAGTGACACCTTGGAGACCTCATATCTCTTCTTCTCAATAATCACTCTGATCACACAGCTGGCCCTAGAAAAGCAGGCCAGAAAGTTCCTGAGATGCAAATTCCAAAGAGATATACAGGGATCTAAGAGCCACTAGGAGCAAAAGTCTGCCACAGCTTCTCCGTGGTTTGCCCCACTGGTTTTAAAATTATGGAGACCTGGGATTAAACTGTGAAGAGGTAGGGAAGGTAACTCTTACACGTTACTCCAATTTCTTCTCTCTGTATGTGAGTGTGTTTGTTTAATTCAGGTTCTGATTTGAATGACATTTCATCCTGAAGTCACATGATAAGATACAGGTTTCAACATTCTTGGTTCCTCTTACTGCCAACCACAATCATTATCTTTAGAAACAGGCCTGAGGAGAATGAGATGCTGGAAGAAGGAGAAGGCCAGGCTGGGGTTTTGCAAGATGTCAGTTCATTTATCAGAGGACCCGTTTTCACGGTCCCAGAGTAAAATTCTGGATATTTTTGACTGAGGGACATTAGCCCTTTGCACTTCCCTATTTTTTTTTTTTTTAATCAGTGTCATTGACAGTTGTAAATTCCCTGCGAATCCAGTACCTTCTGCAAGTGCCAGGTACAAACACGGGGCAGAAATCTTGGTCCAAGCTTGTAAGAGCTTGTAGTCTTGTTAGAGAGACCTGCCTGGACAAGGTAAAGGAGATCATCAAAGAAGATCTTATAAATCTTTTGAAGACTAATAAACCAGGCCTCCGGCATTCTGCATCAACTCCAGGCAACAAATAAGGTCTCCCACAATCCTACCCCTAAATTCAGTAACTTGCTCACAGAACTGAGGGAAACAGCTCAGCCCTTCCGTTGGCTTATTTTGTGAGGTTTGATAAAGGCTATAGATAAAATGAAAGAACAATCTCTCCAAAGTTACCGTGTATAGAACCTTCTGTTCTGTGGAACCGAGCTGCACCATCCTTTTGGCTTGTGGGTGTTTTTGTCACCCAGAGATCTCCAAACACCACAGTCTAGGGGATGATTGATTTATAACCATACCTCCTACCCATCTTCCCTTTTCAGAGATAGGGGATTCTCCTGGAAGTTCCAAGCTTCTAGTCATGGCTGGACCAGCTAGCATTGTGAAGTATCCAGGTGATAATCAGGAGGTGCCTCATTAGAATAAAATATGTGGGACTGGATAAATGGCTTCACAATTAAGAGCACGGTCTGCACTTCCAGAGGACCCAGGTTTGATCTCTAGCATCCACATGGCAACTCACAACCAGGGAGTTAGGACCTCTGAATCAGGAACTGACAGCAGAAACCAACTGTCTGCTGCTGCTTCTGCTACACCACCTTCTAAGTGAAGGAAAACTGCATACTCATTTTAATGAAGAAGTTAAGGGTTCTGCTCTGAACATACTTTATATCTGCTACACGTGCCCTACTGTAGAAATCCCTTCCAGTGGACGTTAACAACCAAACTAAATCCCAGGTCTCCCTCATCTTCCCTTAGATCTAAAAGAGATGCGAAAAGCTGTGGTTGGTTCTGCGTAGCTGGTTTCTACGTTAGTTTTGAGTCCACCTAAGATTCTAAGTAGTCCCTTTTTCCTGCTTTTCATTGGCTTGCAGTATAGTCCTTTTAGCAAAATAGGGCTTTGGTGATCTTGCCTTCTCAGCAGTATGCTGATAAATCCCTAAGTCTCGCTTACCATTTATCAACTCATTTACCTTTAGGATGAAAGGCAACTGTTTCCTGTGCATCCTTTCTGTACCTTTCTATCCATCATCCATCCATCCATCCATCCATCCATCCATCCATCCATCCATCTATCCATCTAGTGAACATTTCATTTCAATGAAACATCACTGTGGCAGTCACTGTCCTACGAGATGGAAAGGTGAGTCTTTATCTTCCCTCAAAGACTTCACTAGGAAAACACAGACAACAAGGGCACTCAGTGTGTAGTAGAAAGTGTCCTCCATCCCAATGGACAGATCTCAGTAGGACTCAAGCTTGGCAAGTGAGAGAAGAAAAGAATCCAGCCCCTTCGTGCCTCTTCGGCTGGGAGACTTTATCTAGGGCACAAAGTGAGCAACTCTATGTCATGGCCCCAGACACACAAACAGCAGAGAATCACAGTGTGGTGAACACTAAGCAAAGAGCCCAGCTGGGAAGATGGAGAGCCTGAAGAGGTTTAATGGCAGAGGTTACACATGAGTTGAGACATAAAGGAGCCTGCCAACTAAAGGGAGATGAGAGTGAAGGGCAGAGAGAAGATATACAAAGGTGTAAAACAGTATGGTGTTTTACATGATTTATTATGGGTTCTCTGAGTCATTGACAAGGTCCAGAATGCCATGAGCAGAGTGGAAGGATGGAGGTGGGAGAGACGTGGGAAGAACTGAAGCTGGGAGGCATTATAGCCATGATCAAAAACCCAGACTGTAGGTTGTTGCTGAGTCAAGTATGCTCTTCCATATGCAGCTTATTTTTTACCAAGAAAGTTTTTAGAATTGCAGAATTCTGAGCTCACCCAAGACTTCCTGAATTACCCTATGCATTTTCAGATACTCAGCAGTTCACTGGATTAGCGGAGAGCCAATGGGAACTCAAGGTTTGCTTCTCAGCTTGTTCTTTAGATACTGGCAGTTCTGTATTTTCTTTAGGTTTGCTTCCACAGACCTCCTGTGAGTGGATATATCTTCAGTGACATGAATCAAAGTTTCCAGTTGGGGAAAACAGACACATAAAGAGTTTAACTTGCCTTTAGCAACCAACAAATTAAACACAAGAGAGAAAAGAGAAATTGTTTCTTCTCTGTCTTTGTCCTTAGTACTCAGGCTTGTATAGCCTGGATCTCTCCTGGGAGGTGCTGTACTCTTAGTCTACCAACTGCTAAAGTCGGAAGGAGGGATGATTGATAACTGTCCAGCCTGAAGGTGGTGTCTGAGCATCAGGCTGGGGTGGGGGAATGGGCAAGACTTAAAAAACAAAGAAGAGGTAGAAACAACCCCAAAGGACATGCTAGGAAGAAAGGTTAATGTCTGCTACCCTAGTCACTGGCATCCACCTACTCCACTATTCACACTCAGTCTATGTGTGTGTGTGTGTGTGTGTGTGTGTGTGTGTATGCTCATTTCATTTGTCAGACTCAGACCTGCTTTTCTGAGTGACTGTCTTTTTCAGAGACCCTAGCTTGTCCTTAGGGCCCCCCTCCACAACCCTCACTATTGAAGCTTAGCCTTCCTTTCTGGCCCCAGGTAACTCAGAAAACTCAAGTCAATTGAAGCTAGTAGACTTTACCTTCTGCACGTACATGCCTCTTATTATTTTTCTCCATAGGAGATATTTAAAGACAAAATATCTAGGATCCAGTGAGGGCTTTGACACCTGTGTAATACTACTGTTGGAGTTGACTGAGGGGTTAGGTCTGATTTGATGGGTCACTGAAGTCAAAGCTCAATGCACCCCTACAAAACCAACATTTTCTCTCAGAAGCTGATAAACAGGGCATGGTGGTACAGTGAGAGGAGAGAGTCTTAGGCTGCTTAGTTTGTGGTCACCCAGCCTTGGTAAGACTTCTCTAGTGGCTTGGCTGCTTTGCTTTTCTGGTTTTCAGGTTGAACCCCAATTTCTTTTTCTGGGTTTTTATTTTTCATACTACATTTGGCACCCAATGTGGGGCTTGAACCCATGACCATGGGTCATGGAATATTATCTCACATGATATATAGTGGTATATTGTTTGTATTTTGATAAATAAATTTTGCCTGAAGACCAGAGGCAAAGCTAAAGCCATTAGAGGTCAGGCAATGGTGACAGACAACTTTAATTCCTAGATTTGGGAGACAGAGTTAGATGGATCTCTGTGATTCAATGCCACCCAGGGCTACACAAGATTAATGCAGAAACAAATCCAGGTGATGGTGGCTCACACCTTTAATCCCAATCCTAGGGAGTCATGCCTTTAATCCCAACACTAGAGGGAGTACAAAATGAGAGGAGAGAGAGAGACATAGGCTGCTTAGTTTGTGGTCACCCAGCCTTGAGAGAGGTAGGACTTCTCTAGTGGCTTGGCTGCTTTGCTTTTCTGGTTTTTGGGCTGAACCCCAATTTCTGTCTCTGAGTTTTTATTATTTGAGCTACATTGCAGGCATGTAATTCCAGTACTAGGAGGATCAAAAGTTCAAGTTCATCCTTGACTCCACAGCAAGTTTTACGCTAACAACATAAAATAAAGGAATTCATGGTGAAGGGTATGTTTGAGGTCCTTCTGGGGAAGGAGGCTCAGATGAAAAGTAACACTTCTATCTCAAACAGTTTCTGGAAAATCAGCAAAGAAAACCCACAAGGTTGCAAATGCATCAACTGATGACAGAGTCAAGTTGGCACAAAAAGCGATGGCAATAGAAAGGTTCAAGAGAACTATGCAAAGCACATTTTGGATGCTCAATACAAGTTTATAGCTCTGCACATACATTCTATCATTTCTCCTTATCTAGCTTGTTCATCTGAAAGTGTGGCTGCACGTCCAGGAAGAGGGGAAGTTAGAGAAAAAACATGAAAAGATCTATTTTGACTCTAACTTGTCCTCAGGCTGTTGGGGAATATTCAATCACACCACGAACTCCAAGTTTGTATTTGCATTAATTAAATAAAATTAACCTTGGGTCAAGAGCCTGCATTAGCAACTAGTAGAGAGGAAATAATCATGGTGCATCAGAGGGCATCCAGGAGAGATAGAGAGACACAGGAAGTAACAGGGAGGGATTTGATGAGAACAGGGAGGGATTTGGAGTGGTACAACCTTTTCTGGTTTCGTGAAGCAGAAGCATGGGTCTTTCAGAGACTATAGCAAGGAGAGAGGGTTAGCTGGTTGCTACTCAGCCTCTCTGAGCTAGCAGGTTTTCACCCCAGCCTTTGGAACTCAAGTTCTATTTATAAATAGATCAACAGAGATTTAGTTAAAGATACCTTCAGCAGCAGCAGCAACAGAGCTGGTGCCTGTGGGAACAGAATCCCTGCCAGGCTACAGCCAGAGAAGCAAGCCGGTATCTACAGAATTACAATTGCTGACTGAAATCACAGTAGATTTTTTTGTGCAGTCACTGTGCTGAAGTTAAAACAACACCAGACAAATTTATTTCTCTTTATGATGATAAAACTAACAGCTTTAGTTAGATAGCAATGATCAGAAATATAATGTAGACACCCCAAATCTCTCTTATTTACTTTAGAAGGCCTTCAGTGAGTAAAGACTGACTGGAACAGGCCTGTACACTGCTTGTGTTATATTTAAGAAGTAAAAACTAAAAACGAAAGAAGGAGAAGGACTATTATGTAATTAGTCGGTAGATGGAGACCACACAGTGGTTAAGTGTTTCTTAGGGGGAAGCGGTGCTGAGGATGAAAGTGAAAGACGCTTGACGTTCGTGAGTGTGATCAGGCATCACTTACTGCTCTCCAGTGGTCTGAGGTCAGAGACAGAGAACTTGGAGCCGGAAAGAAAGGCGATAGAGTAATTTTAGGTCTGTCGAATCTACTAGTTAAAAAAAATGCTTCTGGCCGCTGTTTGAAACTTCTTTACTTATTTTATTTCTTTCCTAATTTTGATTGTGGTTCTTAAAACTCGTGGTGTGTAGCTGGGCCTCATGGTACAGGCCTAACCTCTCATCCCCCAGGACACAATGCAAGAGGATGATTCTTGCTCCACGGAGCTTAAACCAGGTAGTGAGACCCTGCCTCAAAATAGAACACAGTTCCCTGTCAGTGGCATTAACTGTTGCTTTCTGGACTTATCAAAGCACACTCTCTCATATCCAGTGGCCCTGACTCCATATCAAGCCCGTTGTCTCCTATCTATGGGCCACAATGCTTTATTATCTGTAAATAGGATTTTTAGTGGGCAAGGGATATTTATGAGCATAAACTCTTGGATATCAGATATATAAAACAACTGTGTGAACACCATCCAAGAAAGCTCGTTTGGCTTTATCATGATCTGGCTGAAACAGCCTCACCCCACTTCTTGTACCTTTTGGTTTCTGAAGTGGAGAGGGAACATCTAGACCTGGGTGTCTTTAACACAGATGAAGGGCAGTGTTCCTGGACAGGCAGCACATTGGCTTAGCAACAGTAAACATGTCTCCAAATACACTTTCCTTCTTGATTATGTTTTGCTTAGGTGACTCCTAAAATCCTTTATGTGATTGTGTGGAGAGCTCTGGAGTTTGATAAACCTGTGTCTATCTGGACTGTTAGCTACCTATTGGTTGGGTTACACAACCCCCTCAGCACCCATTTCTCACTGGTAAGATAAGGATAATTCCACCTGTTTTGCCTTGTTGGTGAGAAAGATAAGATGAAATAAGTCGTGAAGAACATCTAATCAGTGTTCAGCAGACCATATTTTCATACTTGATAACTTCCTCACTTACGGGTGATGGGACATGAAGAGAGTGCAGGACAGATCTGAATGGTGAAGGGAGGCAGAGTGGCTGGAGAGATGGCACAGGGGCCGAGAGTGTGAACTAAACTGCAGAGGGTAGAAGTTTGGTTCCCAGCACCCACATCAGGCAGCCCCTCCAGCACCAGGGCGTCTGATACGCTCTTCTGGATTCTGCGAGTATCTTCACGCACATCTACCGACATATGCCAACCTATACCAACATATAGACATACACACACATGCATGCACATGCCATTTTTGATTATTTTTTAAGAAAGCAATGAGGAACAAAATACTGTCGCCTTGGACTTTCAAATCCGCGTATTCAGGATATTGTCCCCCAGCAAATGAAGTCATTTGGGTTTGTAGCACCCAGTGACCCGAGCTGATGGGGTGTGCCCTGCTGCTTTGTGAGGCTTGCTCAAGTCGTCCACAGAGACCTGTGTGACACCTGTCGGAGTTCACCAGTTTTCAAGTGGCCACAGTTGTAATCACTGTCCAAATAACCCTGAGCCCCATCTCCGTGCGTAACTGTGGCAAGGTCCCTCTGACTTTTCCCCGAGGATTTCAGGGAATCCCCAAGGAATACCTGCCTATTGCCAGTCACCACTAACCACTAGAATAACATGTTGTAATTTCCGCAGACAGAAAACAGACTGTAATATTTAACAAAATTTTATTGAAGGAGATGTGGGCATAATGAAAAGAAGATAGCAGTGGAGAAAAAAAATCCACCCAAGCCACCCTTTGGATTGTTCGTCAGCCCCATCCCTTGACTGTGTGGTAGAGAGCTATCCTCCTACAAACATTCAGTTTATGGGCTGTGCCTCTTGATCTCAGATGTCGGAGAAGAGTTTCAAGGTCCTCAAGTGTACTTACAGTGGAGACCTCCTCTTCACACAGACTGCCTTTTATGGATACGGCAGGTGCTCAGAAATGCTTGTTGAATGAGTGCATGACACCTTAGCCTTCCTATTCTAGATTAGGATCCTAGCTTTACATTTATGTAATTAAAATGCTTATTTAAAATTGTCCCCTTAATCTCCAATGTAAGTTTAAAAAATTCCCCTTCTGTTGCAGATAAAAATGTTGAGACTTGAAAAAAAATGTTTCCATTTTAGGTCATTTCAATAATCTAGCAACTTGGAAATATTAATCTTTCTCCCACCCTCATACTCAACTTTCTGAATTTTAGAAATAAATTTCATAAACTGCTTGGCCTCAGGCTAAACTGGTGCACAGGGCATTTACTATTGAGAGCACGTTTCTGAAAATTCCAGGTTTTCACTTCTGCATCAAGGCTAACTGAACAAGTCCTTTTTCCCATAGTTGATTTTTTTTTAAGAAAAAAAAAATGATACCAGTTGCTAGAAGCTATGTTGAGTTGCAATACACTATCTCCAGTCTCCAGACAAAGGGTCGTATAGAGTCAATCGGCAAGATCCATGCAGCTGATCTCCACGCCTCGCCTCCATGCCCTTCTGAATGGACGGTAGTGGGGGTGAGTCTTTGTGACCTCAGCTATTGCTACCGACGGAAGAACTCTTCCACAGCGCACTGAGGTACTGCCACAAAATACCTCCTCTCGCCTCTCTTCCCCTAGCTTCCAAAACAAAAGAAAGTTCTGGGAAAATATAGTTCATTGCCAGTACTGCTCCGGTGACTCCTACTTAATTCTGGTAAATGACCTCCAGAAAATATAGAGTTCCAGAAGGAATGAGTTCAACCTGATGTCCTTCCAGCCCCTGCTGAGGCCCCTGCTGCCACCTGGGCTCAGGTCCTGAGACCAGGAAGGGGCACGGGCCGAAGAAGAATTGTCCGACCCCAAGATGAGTTCCACACAAGTGACTGGTCCCCAAAAGCTCTAGCCGTCTCTTCAAAAACAAGCATGTTTTCCCACACTAAGGAACATGTTTGTCCTACCCTCCAACATTAACCTCTGGCAAAAAAAGTTTTTTCCCAACTTTTACACAAAGATTTTTTTTTTTTTTTTTTTTGGACGAAACATCTTTTAAACCAAAAACAATCTTTTCGTTTTGCTAGCTTGGCTGAATGTTGATCCAGACACATCCTGTCCTTACAAAATTAAAAAGGTGGACAGGATATCCAAGAGAATCTGCAGGCCGAGCACATTATCTGGAGCAGAAGCCAGAGGTCTGGAGTCAGACCAATGTTGCGTGATAATCAACACTGGCAAGTGGGCTACAGGGTAAATGGTGTGACTCGATGGTCCACGCTACAGCCTCCAGAAGAAGGTTCTTCTCTCTCTCTTTTTCTCATTTTGTTTTGATTTTGTTTCTGTTTTATTTGTTTTTCAGTTTTTCTTTTAAATTTGGGCTAGTTTTTTTGGGGGGAGGAGTTGCAAGGGCAGAGGGTAGATGTAAGGGCACAGGGAGAGAAGTGGGATCGGAATTCATGAGATGAAATCCATAAAGAATCAATAAAAGTTGAAAAAAAGAGCGATAGACACAGGCACACATTCTCAAACAGCAATATCATTCATTTCTTCACAAAGCATATTTACAGAAATCGGGGGGTTTTGCCATACGCTGCTTGCACGCAGTTAGCTTGTGTTTTCTCTAACTGTTCCCTTGTCCTACAAAGGAGTCCTGTTTGCCTAAGCTCCTTTATAAAGGGTGAACTTTGATACGGGACTTTTTCCATTTTTTCCACACCGTTCTTAATGTTCTTTCCCAGAAGTGGGAGACTAATGTCCCCTGCGTTGCTTCCTTAGGTGTGCCCATTGGCTTTATCTGTCCCATGTGTCACTGACAAAGTGAAATTAAAAACCGCTGAGAGAATCATCATGAGGGAAGAGAGTGTGCAGGTCACGTAGTCTCTGCAACCTTCTATGCCGTCCAAGGTCTTCCGGTCATTGCCAAGCGAGAGACCCTCTCCTACTGGCTTTGCCTCATGGAGACTGCTTGGACAAGCACTCATATGTTGATCCGAAACCAGGCCACACAGCTCCCAACAAACCCCCATAGTATCACTTTCATCAGTGGGGATTTGGTGCCCCAGTCGCTGTTTCTGGCCGCCCTTCTTGGTGACTGAAGCATTTATCACATGGGGAATAGGTTCATCTTTTTATTGATGATACAACTGGAAGCTGTTGTGTTGAAATGAACCTCTCTTGCCTCTGTTTCTGCATTCTCCAGCCTGAAGCTCAATTTGGGGCATGTAAAAACACTTGTCAGCGGACCCAAGCCCCTCATGACGGCAGTGTTCTCTCTGTAGAGGCCGTGTGCTCTCTCTGGAGACTCCAAGGAACATTCTCTGGATCCATGCTACCTACTGCTTTGTTTAGCATCCGACAAATGGTTTAATAAATGACCAAGGACAACAGGCTGGTTTTCCCATGCTTACCATTTCCCAGAATAGTCCCGGTGTCTACCTCGGTAATAAATGGCCCCTTCCCCAAGGCCTCATTTAACACTGTCCTGATGGAGTTAAGGAGTGAAGCTAAAGAACTTCTCAAAAACTGAAACAGTCTTGGAAGCTTAAAAGAAACAGCCCCCGCCCCCCAGCAGTGAACAATGAGGCAGAAAGACAGAGGAATAGGGAAGTGTGCAGAGGGAAGGCCGGGACGTACGAGTATACTTCCTGACAGGCTCCCACTTTCTTTTCTATGCTGATTGAGTCTGCTCAGTCATGCTTCTTTGAAGCAGTCACTCATCTCCCTATCCCAAGCTCAGAATTTCACCACGGCGTTCATTAACCCTGACAGGATCAGATGAAAGTCAGGGCACCTGGTTTCCTAGAGGGCCAGGGACTAACTGAAAGAAGGAAGTTAAGTGTCAGGCCCCCCACAACACCCACACTCCAAACTCTCCCTTCTGCACCTTTATCTGTTTTTGTCCTGCTATGGACAAACAGATGGGACAGTTATACCAACAGATGGAAAGAGAGGAAGGTCAAACGACATACAATGTGCAAAAGCAAGTTTGAAATGTCCTTGCCTCAGTGTTCAGAGCTGAATTCCAGCAAAATGGCTGTGGCTACACCATCATCACAGACAGAACTGGATGGAAAGATGTCCACTTTCCCAAGTATCCTGAGTGGGACTTGTCTCTCCTCTGGGTCCCTCAGAAACCCTCACAATCAACAGCCACAAAAATAACTCTTGCCTCGGCAAGGTATTGTTGAGATGCCTCCCTGGCATTTCTGCCTGTGACCATCCTGGATGGCCAGGGATGTGGCTGGGCATCTGGATGAATTTTTGGAGTACCAGTCCCGCTCTCAATGCTTGTTCTCCACACATCGCTGGAGGGCATCCACGCTCAGGGCATTTCTCCGTTCCTCCCTGCTTCTTGTGTTACCGGTTCCCATGAGGACCTCCCATTTGTTTTGAATTCCTTGGAGGCTATTTCCATTCATCAGACATGCAACTGTATGCAATCATGTTTTTTTTTTATATAACATTCTCAGTGTGTGATGTATTTCTCCTGTTTGTTTTAAAGTCCTCAGCGTGGGGCGTAACTAACGCCATTGTATTCCTCACGATGCATAGTTGACGGAAGAGTCAAATCACAAGATAGAATGTAATAGGCCCTGGGGACTAGGTGACCCCACAGACCCTTAAAAAGGAAGAGCGCTGCTGAGATCGCCCAACAGCTTGCCCTGTGACACCGATGCTCACTCAGAAAAAAAAAGCTCTGTTGACCTGACTTTGAACTGTCCCTCGGGACCTGCATGCCCTCCCCCCCCCCACAACGCCCTCAAACATCACTTCCACTATGTATGTAGCCATCACCTGTGGAAGTCATCCTTCCTGTCTCTTCATTCTGAGAACACTCATGAAAAGCAAAAAAAGTTCTTGTGTTTTTGGAAAGGCCCCTTGTACTCCCCGCCCATAGACTTTCTACCCTGGGGTGGTTCTTGAAGACAACTTCCCCAAGCGTTACTTGGAAGGGGTGCATGCGACTCCCCTTGTCACATGGGCCTCACACGCTCAGCCACAGCTCAATCATGCGTGTGTGCTCTGACCCTTGTGACGCCTTCGGAGGCTGGCAGGATGCTGGCAAGCCCGGTGCCTGCTTAAACTTTCACTTGATCAACTTACCTTTTAGTTTCTATTTAGATTCTCATAAAAACACAGTTGAAAATTTGCGCCTGACATAAGGGAAGCCCAAGCTGCACGTATAAAAATTTTTTGCTAAAACTCCAGTGTATCTGTGACCTTCTGAGTTTGAAGAGACACTGACATTCTGAATTTTAGCATATTTTTTTAAAAAAATTTAAATGTTAAATTTTTAAAAATATATATTTGAATTATCCAACGTGTGTTTTTACCTTTCAAATACAGAAAGACCCATAGTCTTCTGGCGTGGGTGAAGCCATCCACTGTCACTGTTCTTGTGGCACAGCTAAGGGAGCAAAGAGAAGGGAGAAAGGAAACGCGAAAGGGCTGTGAGGCTTTAGCGCCCCCACCAATTATGGAGAAATTTCCTTCCATTTTCGTAAAGACATGACGGAGGAGCATCTTACGAATAACAACATTGTGGGAGTAATTTGGTTGCCTTTAGTAACACAGCATTTCAGTGGCCGGTCCACGTGAGAGAACATAGTCTAGAGAAAACGAGAGTTTGCCATCAAGGCCGACAGCTGTATTATAAGGGGTTCTGTGCATCTGCTTCTCTAGGAGGAGCAGATACAACCTTCCGTTTGGACAAAGCCCTCTTGATGGTCTAGGGTACCCCTTTCCAGCCGTTTGCTTAGGTTCGTTATTGGACTTGGCGCTGCACCCAAAATAGTGCGAAGGTAAAGCTCTGCCATTGCTCCGCTCACCCTCCCGCCCTGCCTCTCAGGCACACCCTTCTGCACACACAGCACAGTTGTCTCTTATCTGGGCTTTTGGTATCGGAGAGCTTACATCTGAGTTCTGGCTCTACTAAGTGTGTAAACTTGGGAAAGTTACTTGGCAATCGAGTATCCCTTTTTTTCATCTGTGTAAGGCTTGAACCCTCTCGTCCCAGAGGGTTCTCTAAGGATGGAGAGATAGAGACAAATTGCGTGCTGACTTCATAGTGAGTACTGAACACAGAGACTTAAAATGATATCCAACAATTGCTTCATATTTCCATGTAGCTTTAGTGCCTGCCATTTTCATGTTTCCATGGTTAGACGGTAACTTGTAACACAAACACAACTCACTATGATTAATCTATTTCCACTGTGCTTGGCAGGTAATTTCCAGTTTGGGGCCACAGATACTGGAATGAAAGCATGTTGTAACTAAAGCGTGTTCTCCCCCTCTGTTCTACTTCTTTTCTTTAGAAGAATTATTGGAATAGTATTTCTAAGTAGAGTCATGGACCTTGAGAAGTCTAAGTAAAAGTTTTATATTTGCATATTTCATTCAATGTACAGACACAAAGTACACACACACGAGAAAGAGAGAGAGAGAGAGAGAGAGAGAGAGAGAGAGAGAGAGAGAGAGAGAGAACACCTTTCTGTGCCTATAGCTTCTTCTATCCTTCATCCTATTTCCTTGGAGAGATTTTGAGCAGTAGGATTACACTATGCATACTATAAACACTTCATTGTGACATTTTATTCCACTCTTAACAATTTGAGACTTCCAGTTTTAAGTGGTCTAGTATATTAACATATTTAGTGTATATATCTAGTGTTACAATTTAGAAAGGTCTTGGCCAGTGTAACGAGGGAAAAACCCTGTTCAAATCTGGTCTTGATTGAAAATGTTGTATTATGTCTTTTGGTTTAATAAATTACTTGTTAATTTAATCATTTCAGTTTGGGATTTCGGAGCAAATGGAACTGAATACTGGAAAGTTTCCTGATTTGACAAACAGTGTTATTGTTTTCCCTTTCTGTCTCAACAGATGAACATTCTGGACACGGTTACTTCCTCTCTACTGCTGAAGCTGTTATAACATGGAAGTCAGTTTTCACAAGACAAACAGACCTGAGCAGGAAGCGTGCTATTGTCTTGTTCCAAAGGTCAACAGAAGTTATATTAATTAGCTTGTTAGTTGTTAGTATATTAATTACTTTCCCCTGTGACGAGATATCTGAGAAAGCACCTTAAGGAAGGAGAATTATTCCGGCTCACTGGTTGAGAGTGCCAGTAATCCTGGCAGAAAGGGCGCGGCATGGCAGAGTGAGCCCACACCTCCAACACGGAGGGAAGGAGACAGAATGGGGGGTGGTCATGGCTTGGAAGTAAGTCTGTTCTTCAGGGCACTTCTCGTCCGCATAGGCTGTTATAGACAATCAGACAGATATATTTACAAAATGCCATATTATGAGGGCTCTTTGTAACAAATGTAAGATGTCTTCACCTCTTCTCATCATGGCTGGCTGAAGAATCGTAAGATATAAACAGCCATGCCACTTACAAGCTGGTAATAGAAACACTCTAACTTCATTGGGCTCTAGTCTGCTCAGGTACAAAATAAGGACATTAAGAGAGGCTCTGCTTCACGCATTGTGAAGTCCATCATCAGCACCTGTGAGACTATTAGAACAGTGGCTAGGTGTGTGTGTGGGATACACATCTATCACGTTAGCACTAGGAGGTAGAAGGAGGATCAGGAGGAGTTCAAGGCCAGCCTGGGCTACGTGAGACACACTTTCATAAAACCAGGTAGTCGCATCCACACACTGGAATGGAACACCGGTTATAATGATAAATGTGGTCAACTTTGGTGCTAGATGCTGGGTGTCTGGCATGGGCAATCTGATGTTTCAAGCCCGGCCATAAAGTCCAAACCCTTCCGGCACATTCACACGAACACATCCTATGAGAGGAAGGAGGCACACTATCCAGAAAGGCCCGCCCACTTCTGAACCTACGATGATTTGCCTGAAGCAGAAATACTTTGACCCAGGGGGTTAGGATGATCATCATTCTTTTTCCTTTAGACAAGCCTCTGGACACATGAGTGAGGAAGTGTCTAGACTAAGTTAACAGACGTGGGAAGACTCATGCTAAGTGTGGTCAGCACTATTCCATGGGCTGGGGTTTCAGACTGCACACATAAAAACGAGAATGCTCCCTCCCTTCAGGGCTCGGGGAGCTTTGCTGAAGAGGAGGGCAGACGGACTGTAAGAGTCAGTGGGGATGGAGGCGACCACGGAAACTGTCTTCCAGACACAACAGGATGGATGTACATATGAACTCGTGGACACTGTGGCAACACGCACAGGCCCTGCGCAGGTCCAAGCCAGGTGCGGTCTCCTCGCTGAGAAGAGGTGGATATGATCTCCCACCCTAACAGAGAAGCTATCTCCAACTGACAGCCACTGGCAAAGAAAACCTAGTTTTCTCCAATGGAGTCTCACTGGGTATACAACCACACTTAAGGGCAGGCCCCATGCACAGCCACAGATGGCCAACAGAAGACAGACTTGGTGGTATTTTTAGGGATGCTTTGTCTCTTTAATGCTTTGTTTCGGCTTTTTTTTTTTAACCTTACTAGTATTTTGCTTTTCTGGTTTCCAATTTTATGTTTTTAAGGGTTTTATGTGCATGTATGTACGTATATGTGTATCTTCCTGTGTGTATTTCTCATGCTCTTTAAGACAATAATTTTAAATAATAATTTAAAACAATACTTTCAAGAGAAAATGAGAAAGCTAGCAGAGCCCGAGCTTTGATCTCTCTTTGCCCCCTGACTGCAGATGCAATGTAACCAGTTACTGCAGACTCCTGTCACCCTGTCATGGTGGACTGTCCCTTCGAACTATGAGCCAGAACAGACGATTCCTTCTTTAAGTGGCTTTTGCCACAGCAGTGGGAAACTAACAGAACTCCAGAACTTTTCTTACACATTTTGGTAAAAGTCCACAGGTGCGCTTGTAGCATCCAACACGTCAGCTCCAAGGCTTCTTTGATTCTTGAGCATCTCTGCCTTCATCCAGCGGACCCCAGCGCCACACCGACCAGTGACCTCACAGATGTGTTAGTTACTTTTCTATTGCTGTGATAAAAATAAACCCACAAGACAGCAGTTCAGAGAAGAAGGAGTTTACTTTGGCCTCTGGTTCCAGAGGGAGTGTGCCCAGGGGGTTTGAATGGAGAAGGTCTATTAACTACAGGCAACCATTTTATGACCAGAAGAGGACATACTGAGCGTGACGGTGGTGGTGCACGCCTTTAATCCCAGCGCTCGGGAGGCAGAGGCAGGCGGATCTCTGTGAGTTTGAGGCCAGCCTGGTCTACAGAGTGAGTTCCAGGACAACCAGTACTGTTACACAGAGAAACCCTGTCTCAAAAAATAAAACAAAAAACTAACAAATAAAAACAGACACACTGAATACAGGGTCAGCAGAAGGAAGCAGAATGAACAGACAGTAGAGAGAGCTTGACTCATGTCCAGGGTCAGTAGGACGGAAGCAGAGTGGACAGATAGTGGTTAAAAGAGCTTGACTCCTGAGGGCTTTTGTCAGGACCAGTGGCACCTCTAGGTTATTCATTTGCATAAATGAACAATTCTCTTTTGTGTATAAGCCAGTTTGCATATGAATTTACTTTTTTGTTTTGAGACTAACTCTCAATTTGTAGCCCAGGATAGCTTCCAACCCAAGAGATTCTTGTGCCTTGGCTTCCTAAGAGCAGACATGCGCCACCATGCCAGCTCCAGCTTCACCTTTTTTTAATTATTGAAAATAATTTTTATACAGTGCATTCTGATTACAGTTTCCCCTCCCTCACCCCCTCCCAGATCCTCTCTCTCTCCCTACCCATCCAACTCCCACCTTCTTTCTCTCTCTTTAAAAAACAAACAGACCAATAAACAAGCAAACAATCCAGAATAAAACAAAGAAACAGAAAAAAAGAGAGAAAACATGAGAAACACATACACATGCTTGCATGAGTACACATTTAAGTACGTGCGTACACGCACACACACACACACACACTACAAAACCCATAAAAACACAAAATTAGAAGCATAATAGAAAAACAACAGAAAAAAAGCCCCCAGAAGTATTATCAGTCAAAGTATCTCCAAAAATACCAGGGACTTTATTCTGTGCTGGCCTGAGGTCGTCGTTAAATGTGGCGTGCATACCCAGTGAGGAGCCACTGGAGAAAACCATTGTTTCTTTGGTCATCAGTTGTCAGTTGGAGAAAGTTTCTGCGTTAAGGATGGGTCTTGTGTCCAGTTCCCCTCTCAGCACTGGGACCTCATCTGGCTCGGACCTGTGTGGGCCCTATGCATACTGCCACAGTCTCTGTGAAATTGTCTGGGTGTCACCCTGTTGTGTCTAGACGGTCTTGTTTCCTTGCTGTTCTCCATCCCCACTCACTTACAATCCTTCTGTCTCCCCAAGACCTGAGGGGAGGGGTTTGATGAAGGGGTAGGATTTTTGAGACTGAATAGCTGTTATATTTGTTTGTTAGTCATAAATATTTATTTATTATGTATATAGTGTTCTGACTTCATGCAGGAACTCAGGACCTCTGGAAGAGCAGCCAGTGTTCTTGACCACTGAGCCAACTCTCCAACCCTCGAGCATTATTCTAGTAAAGATGGTTTTTTGTTGTGTTGTTTTCAAGACAGGGTTTCTCTGTAGCTTTGGAGCCTGTCCTGGAACTAGCTCTTCTAGACCAATCTGGCCTTAAACTCACAGAGATCCACCTGCCTCTGCCTCCCCAGTGCTGGGATTAAAGGTGTGCGCCACCACCGCCCAGCTAGTAAAAATGGTTTTAAGGGATACGAGGTGAGGTGACTGCTTCTGACGGCTTTACTGTGTGGGCAGGAAGAAAGCAACAAGTTCAAAAATTTCCCCTAAAACTATAGGCAGAGCACCAGTTGGGGATCTAAGTTGGCTCTAAAAGTATCTCCTGCAGGAATAACTAAATATGACTGAAAACTCAGAGGAAAATCACTCATTCAGAAATTGACAAGTCTATGGAGAATAGTGAAAGGAGTTTGACTCAGGCTGGGGACATTTGAGCAGGCTTGTACGGAACATGTGTCCCTGATCTCCCCTCCATAATAAAAGAACTCCCTCTCTCCTGTCTGGTGACACTAACTTTCCTTTGCTTAAAACTTTGTATAACCGAATGAAGGCTTTATGATGACAGGGTAGTTACCAACCTGTTTACTCTCCATTTCTTCTAGGAGTCCCAGCTGGGGTCATCCTTGTGGATTCCTGGGAGTTTCCTTAGCACCAGGTTTCTCCCTAACCCCATAGTGTTCTCTTTGTCAAGCTGTCTCTTTCATTTTTCTCCCACTGTCCCTCCCTAACTCCACCATCCCATTCCCTCATGTTCTCATCCCCCATCCCCTCCCCTCTACTGTCCCTACTGCGCAGTTTACCCAGGAGATCTCATCTATTTCCCCTTCCCAGGGCGATCCATGTGTCCTTCTTAGGGTCCTCTTTGATACCTAGCTTCTCAGGGGTTGTGGGTTGTAGTCTGGTTATCCTTTGCTTTACACCTAGTATCCACTATGAGTGAGTACATACCGTGTTTGTCTTTCTGAGTCTGGGTTACCTCACTCAGGATGGTTTTCCTCTAGTTCTATCCATTTGCCTGCCAATTTCATGATGTCATTGTTTTTTACAGCTGAGTAATAGTCCATTATGCAAATGTACCACATTTTCTTTATCCATTCTTCAGTTGAAGGGCATCAAGGTTGTTTCCAGGTTCTGGTTATTATGAATAATGCTGCTATGAACATAGCTGAGCAAGTGTCCTTGTGGTATGATTAAACATCCTTTGGGTATATGCCCGAGAGTGGTATTACTAGGTCTTGAGGTAGATTGATTCTCAGTTTTCTGAGAAGTCTCCATATTTATTTCCAAAGTGGCTGGACCAGTTTGCACTCCCACCAGCAGTAGAGGAGTGTTCCCCTGACTCTACATCCTCTTCAGCTGTCCTTAGTGTTTTTTATCTTAGCCCTTCTGACAGGTGTAAAATAGTATTTCAGAGACATTTTAATTTGCATTTCCCTGATGCCTAAGGATGTTGAACATTTCCTTAAATATCTTTTGGCCAATTGAGATTCTTCTGTTGAGAATTCTCTGTTTAGATCTGTACCCCACTTTTAATTGGATTATTTGGTATTTTGATGTCTAGTTTCTTGAGTTCTTCATACATTTTGGAGATCAGCCCTCTATCAGATGTGAGGTTGGTGAAGATCTTTTCCCATTGGGTAGGCTGCCTTCATTTAGTAACTGACGGAAACAGATGCAGAGATCCACAACCAAGCACCAGGCCGAGCTCTAGATGTCCAGTAAAAGAGAGGAAGGAAGGATGATATGAGAGAGGGGTCAACATCAGAATGGGAAAATCTACAGAGAAAACTGGACAAAGCTTGTGGAAACTCATGAACTCTAGATTGACAGCTGTGGAGCCTGTATGGGATGGAACTAGGCCCTTTGCATGTAGGAAACAGTTGTGTAGCTTGGTCTGTTAGAGGACCCCCTGACAGTGGAACCAGGATCTATTCTGCTGCCTGAGCTGGCTTTTTGGAGCCCATTCCCAATGGTGGGATGCCTTGCTCAGCCTTGATGGAGTGGGGAGGGGCTTGGTCCTGCCTCAATTTTAATATGCCAGGCTTTGTTGGCCTGGCATATTCAAAATTAATAAAATTAAAAATAGTATAAAAAAGAAAATATACAATCCTAGACTTGAGAAGTCATTGCATATATTAATTTTCCCTTTTTTTGCCACTGTTTTCAGACTATTTTTCAGATAGGACAAAAGTGAGTTACCTCCACATAGATCAGTTCAGATTATTAACCTATAAAATCATAAAATATCACTAATTGTTTAGATCACTAAGTTTGGGGAAGCTTGTGATACAGCAACCGCCATGAAACAAATATATGAGCTTGTGCATCTGGGAAAGGTTTTGCTTTCTTGGTTGGTTGGTTGAAAGATGGGGGTAATAGTAGGCTCCATTCAGTGACGCTAACTCACCACATGGTCTATGGAAGGGTATTTAAAGGCTTAGGGAGCTGAGACTAATGGAGAATTGTTCGTGTGAAATTATATATCTTGCCTCACCCCTTGTGTGTCGTGGGGACTAGAGGGTAAGGATTTCACTGAAGCCCCGAGAACTGCATTTGTGGGGTGAGTCTCCGCAAACCTGAACAATTCCAGGCACGGTGTGGTGAGAAACACCACCACCGAGTTAGATTTCCAGATCTCAGTAGAGATGATGGAATACCGGCCAAGCACTCAGAATTTTCTTTACCCACAGGAATCTCTAGTGGGGAGCGCCTCTGAGAATCCAGGACGGTCATTTATAAAGTCTACCTTGAATGACAGACTAGAAACCAGACGTGTCTCACCACAACTGAGAACCTCGCTTCTTCCTCTATCCCAACATTGGTATGAGTCAGGGTATATTTTACTGAGATATATCACAACCAATAGAAATTATTCTAAAATATAATTTCTCAAAGACTTTGGTCTAAAACAGTTAGGAATCTAAAGCCATATAACACAAAAGCAAATCAGATACAGATGAACTGTCTAGACCCTCAAACTACTGCTTTATGAGGTTTTAACATAAACATCAAAGAAAATTGATACAAGTGTTTGCTCAAAATTAACATAATTTATTCATTCTCAATTCATATTTGTTAAGGAAAGGAATACATATTTCTTGGAGTCTTTTAAAAAATCAAGTGTACATAATTTCATATGACAGTCTAGTGAGGGGGTGTTTTTCTTAGGATGTCCACATATAGGTGAAGACATTGTAACTCAAAAGAAAAATAATAGATTGAAACAATTAAATTATTGAGTAAATAAAGCCCTGAGCAAGGGATTGAACAAGGAAGGGAAGAGCCCATGAGATTCAGATTCTAATAGAGGCCACAGGAAGGACGGTGGTTTAGGAGCAAAGCCAAGGGTGATCAAAACAGGAAAACCTGAACGCACCATTGCTTCAGCTGTTAACTGACCACATGTAGCTTTACGCACACCCCACCACGGAAGGGTATTTCCAGGACAGCCTCGGAAAGCAGGTGGTGCGTCTGAAAAGCTGGAGACAGTCACTTTCTCTACCAATCCCTGTTCAAGTGACACCCCAAGGAAAGCAATAGGCAAAACCGTTACCCCACAAAACCAGAGCAAAACAACAACAACTAAGTCAACAGCCAGTCAGAAACGGAATTCTAGAAACAGAACTTAGGGAATGCTCTAGAATTTCCAAGGAAAGAACTTTGTTAACATTAACGGTAAGAAAAGATGTGGGACACAAAATAAAATAATAATAATATAATAATAAAAGTAGGACAGTGACTTTCATGTGAAGTTTGCTTTGGGCTGTGTCATATAGATGTTTGGGCATCAGCCTCATTCCTTTTGTACACACACACACACACACGCACATGCCATGGCACAGATGTGGAGGTCATATATACACAAACATACCCACACCCATATGAAAATTTAAACCTTAAAGACATTTTCAAATTGCCTTTTTTTTATATGCAGAGATATACCGATCATGGGTATATACAATAGAACTCTCACACCTAAGCTCAAGGAACATTGTGGAAGAGGCGGTAGGATGGCAAGAACCAGAGGACCAGGAAGTCTGCTGTGAGATTGTGTCTCCTGGAAATGACTGGGAAGCCACATCTGTGATAATTCAACAATGTGGTTGTCTTAACAAGACCTGAACAAGGTCAACACGGAAGGGCGAAGTCTCATGGTCACCAGTCTTCAATCTGCAGACAATAATGACTTCTGAGAGGAGAGTTAGCCTCTCCCATTGGTGAGTCCCCTGACTGATTATCCAGTACAAAGTGGTCAACTTTGAAATCATATAAACACAAGCAATGCTTAAGAGACTCAGGAAGTCATACTTATATATTTATGCTTATACGTAAGTAACAATAATATTCAAAGAAAAAGAAGCCATTGATTTGAGAGAGAGAGAGAATGGGGGCCATGGGAGGGGTTGGAGGTAGAAAATCCTGAAGGGGTTGGAGGAAAGAAAAGGAAGAACAGAAGTAATATAATTATTGTATTTTAATTAAAATTTTAAAATTATCATTATTTACATTTTAGCCAATCACACTAAAGTTGTAAAATGTTAGACTAATGAGTATAATTTTATTCTCAATGTGTAAAGACGTTCAGAGTCAATCACATACAAAACACCTGTCTCATGCAAGGTCCTGTGGGAGTGGGAAAATTCTACCCTTTCTCTGCCTTCCAGGAGTCCAAGGAGGGAGCTAAAACATAAGCTCTAGTCTACACAGTTCAAAAATGAAAACATGTACACACTTCTTGAGTGGGACAGAGAGAGACAGACACAGACAAAGAGAAAAACATTTTGTGCCCTAAGGAAAGGCAGATCCCAATCAGTTGGAGGAAAATTAAAAAGAAAGTATCTCCTAGGACAGGTAAGGACTGAATCATAGAGAGACTTTGATTTGAGGTTCCAGGAAGATTTGAGGTTCCAGAAATGAGGCATTGTGGGTGGAGGGAACCGTATAAAACACATGAACACCAGTGAACACTTTGACCGTGCTGAATTTGAGCTCTGCACAGGAGCTTCTGGGACTGGAAGCCCATGCAGCATGTTTAGGTGGGAAGTTTCTTTAGGAATAGGACTAGGACCACTGCTGATACATCGACTAATGATGTCTGGATGCTGTGCTGCTGATACATCAGCTGATGATGCCTGGATGCTGTGCTGCTGATACATCAGCTGATAATGCCTGGTGCTGTGCTGCTGCTGATACATCAGCTGATAATGCCTGGATGCTGTGATGCTGATACATCAGCTGATGATGCCTGGATGCGGTGCTGCTGCTGATACATCAGCTGATTATGCCTGGATGCTGTGATGCTGATACATCAGCTGATGATGCCTGGATGCGGTGCTGCTGCTGATACATCAGCTGATAATGCCTGGGTGCGGTGCTGCCTTCACTGCAGGGCCAGTGGGTGATATGTCGGGGGATTGCACTGACGCATATTTATCAAGTATTCATTGCACACCGCACATAGCAGTGCCCGATGAGGGTGACAAGCACCCTTCCTTTACTACTCATATTTTAGCTAGGTAAATTAATGCTTAAGGAGGTCAGCTGGTGGAGCTAAAGACTTACATAGTTAAACTAGAGTTTGAACCTTGGGTCCCCAAACCTGGACTTCCCCTACACATATCTCTTGCATCTCCCCAGGAAGAGTGAGCGTGAAGTTAATCCTTGACCAGTAAAGATACCACTGGGCATATGCAAGTGGCAAAAGTCCACCTTGTAGTCCCATCCAGGGAACCAGGGCACATTAAAAGCTGTAATAAATACGGGTTTGTTGTCCTTGCTCACTTCCTTCTGAACAAAGCAGGCAGCCCTGTCCAGACTGTTTAATCTCTCTGGGCTCCTTGCATAGGGAATGATGTCATTAATAGTGTCCTTTTCAGAGGATTTTGAGAGGAGTCACTCCAGTGGTGCATATAAAATACTCAATAGTATCAGGCATAAAGTAAGTATTTGGTAAATGCCAGGGGTTAATGGGAAAGGTCGCAATGTAAAGCAGTTAGCACACTGTATGCACTGTCTTATAGTCTTCTCTTAGGATTTTAGAATATCAGATCTAGATAGTCCTTTCCCATTTGATCTCCTAGAAAACAGCCCCAGTAAGGGCCAAAAATGACAGTATTTTGTCAGAATCCATTACACCACTGATTCCTAATAAAGCAAACGAACCACTCAACACTGATTGGCAGTCAGGATTCGGCCTGCCAGTCATGCATCTGAGAGGTGGAGTCCAGCATAAGTCGTTCTGTATAACCAGAAAGACTTTCCCATCTGCCCTGATCTCTGGTATTGGGAGGGTCTGCTTCCCCAATAGGAATCTTGGGCCATGGCATAGAAGCCGTGAGAGACCTACCTGGCTGCAAAGGCGTCTAAATACACCTCAGAGGTTTCCAATAAAGAGTTACATGTTTGTGCTGCAAAAGCATTCTGTTTCGTGCAGGCAGACAATGATAAAATAAGATGCACTGATGGAGGAAGGTCATTGGCTAATAAAGAAACTGGCTTGGCCCATTTTATTGGTTAGAACATAGGTGGGTGGAGTAAACAGAAGAGAATGCTGGGAGGAAGAGGAAGTGAGGTCAGAAGTAATGCAGCTCCTCTCAGAGCCAGACGCCTCAGACAGAGAGGCATGCTCCACTCTCCCGGGCAGATGCTTGCAATGAAGCTCCTCCGACCCAGGATGGACGTAGGCTAGAATCTTCCCGGTAAGCGCACCTTGGGGTGCTTACACAGATGATTAGAAATGGGCTAAATTAATATGTGAGAATTAGCCTAGAAGAGGCTAGATAGAAATGGGTCAAGCAGTGTTTAAATGAATACAGTTTGTGTGTTGTTATTTTGGGCATAAGCTAGCCAGGCGGCCGGGGTGCTGGGGACGCAGCCCCGCCGCTCCTATTTCAACAACGCACACTGTGGAATGTTACTTTAACTGTGTAAAGATGTGTTACATTTCTTTATGTTGCATTTGTTTAATTATGCAAAGATGTGTTGCTGTTTCATTTGCCTGCCTAAGGCATCTGATGGATCTAATAAAAAGTTGAACAGCAAATAGCTAGGCAGTAGAGAGATAGGCGGGGCTGGAAAACAGAGAGAATAAGTAGGAGGAGGAATCTAGGCTTGAGAGAGAAGGAGAAAATGGAGGAGAAAGGAGAATGAGACTCCAGGGGCCAGGCAGTCACCAGCTAGCCAGCTAGACATGGAGGAAGCAGGAAAGTAGGTTTTGCAGAATGAAAGAAAGGTAAAAAGCCCTGAGGCAGAACATAGATAAAGAGAGACTAGTTACTTTAAGTTTGAAAAGTTAGCCAGAAACAAGACTAAACTAAAGTTGAGCATACATAACTAGTATAAGTCTCCATGTCATGATTCGGGGGGGGGGGGGTGGTCCGAGAAAGCCTGCTACACATGCATAATTTAAATATGTCCTTTACACTCTTCCATCCCATTAACTCCAAATTCTGCTCAGTCTAAACGCCAGGTAAAGAGCTTGCTTCGGGCCCTCCAACATACAGCTGTCACAGGAGCTAATGTACACATCTGAGTAGTTCTTAGGTCACAGGAGCTAATGTGCACATCTGGGTAGGTCTCAGGTCATGGGAGCTAATGATGTGCACATCTGGGTAGGTCTCAGGTCACAGGAGCTAATGATGTGCACATCTGGGTAGTTCTCAGGTCACAGGAGCTAATGTGAACATCTGGGCAGTTTGCAGGTCAGTAAATCTACTGAGCTTCATGGAGCAGCATACAGACCAGACTTAGCACCTTTAGGTAATCTGAGCACAATGAGACCTGAAAGATCTTCCATAATGCCCATCATCAAATTGCCCTCACTGTTGACATCACTGTATTCCAGGTGTAGACACGGAGCTATGAGAAGGTTTACTGTAAAACCTAAAAGGTAGAGAAGTTGGCTAAGCATGGGAGACAGGGCACTGTAGCTACTCATCTGAAGTCCCTGAAGGCACAACACACCAGCATGTCATCTTCCCTTAAGGTGATACCACTGAAAAACAACAACAAAACCCTACAATGTTTTGTTTTAAGGAGAGATGTAGTTGAACGAGAAAACACCAGTAAACATAGTGACATTACAGGTTAAAACAAATGCCTCGTGGCTGAGACCTTTAAAAAGGAAAGCCTTGAAACAAATGCCTTTTCCTG
The DNA here is from genome assembly GCF_014885135.2 of Alexandromys fortis. Taxonomy (NCBI): domain Eukaryota; kingdom Metazoa; phylum Chordata; class Mammalia; order Rodentia; family Cricetidae; genus Alexandromys; species Alexandromys fortis. The sequence continues at coordinate 13,859,910 of NW_026067895.1, read as the reverse complement.
CGGTTGTGCATTTAATGTGTGCTTAACTGCTTCCTCTTGATTAGCGCTCTAGGGGCTGCCAGGATTCTAGGAAGCTGTGAAACACATCAGTTATGACTTTGTTTACACAAAACCGTCTGGAGCTTCCAGCCCCCAGAGAAAATGATGGCTAGAAATAACTCTATGGCAATCTGTTTTAGTAGCTGGAAATTTCCACGTCTCCCCGTGGAAAGCCAGGGGAAAACAAGCGGGGCCTCAGGCCAGGATCCCAGGGCTGGCTTTCTAAAGTGCGGCTGTGCTTGTCCGGATAGAGTCTTGAGAGCAGGGAGGCTGTCAGTCTTGCACACTCCTGATGGAAATTCTGGGTCATCATCCACAGCCTTTGAAAAGTGCAAAGGGCAGATTCTTCAGGCCAAGGGACCTTCACTCAATATTCAGAGCTTCTAAAAGATGTCCCAATCAGATGATCCCAACATCCAAGGCCACAGGTCCAGATCTGGGAAAAGGAAAATAAAGAAATCACTGTTCTGATTAGAGCATATGTAACCTCTCAAAATAGACTGGAGGAAGAAAGAACTAAAAAAAAAAAGTCATTCATGCCCTTCTCTCTACCATGGATTGCTCGTATCTAGTTTTCTTTCCAGCTATATTACAAAAGACCCCTTTCCCCCCGCCAGTTCCATGGCCACAGACACTTGCACTATGACGAAACATTTCATAGCATGTCAGATGCCCCGGAGCTGGAGATCCAGGCGGTTGTGAGTTGCTCAACATAGATGCTGGGAACTGAGCTTAGGTCCTCTGCAAGAGTCACAAGCTCTCTTAACCACCGACCCATTCCCAGGTCCTTTACTTCTGTTTTTAAAGCCTCTGGCAGTTACAACAAGTTGACTTACCCCACTCACTAGGCCAAAGTACATGGCCAGGGCTGCTCCCTCTTCTCTTGGTTAATTTGCTCAATCTACTTGGATAGCCTACAGCACCCATTGTCTTACTGAGTGACAAGCTAGATGTTGCCATGAGATTTATAGATGTGATTAACTTGTGGTACCTATTCACCTTTAATCAGATGATATCCCAAAGTGTAGATCCCTTTCAATCAAGGGAGGACTTGAGAATAAGCCCAATTCCCCATGATGAAAAAACTCTGCCTGGAGACTGTAACGTGGAAAGTCTGCCTCAGTTTCCAGCCTGCTGGCCTACTCCACAAAGCAGAGCCTCACCGTTCCCACGATCAGAGGTGCTAATCCTTTAAAACGAATCTACCTGTCTTTCCCTCTGTCACTCCCCTGCCCCCACCCCAGGCTCTGTTTCTCTGGAGAGACCCGGGCCCCCAACAACAGGGACCAGATTTCCTGGTTATCTTCTCCCTTCCCCCCTAGTCACCTCATTTTTCATGTCAGATAAGAAGAAGGACTGAGGCTTTTCTGGTTATAGGGATAAATGCTTGTTGCAAGATACTCATGGTACTGTTGACTCAACTAGGAAGTTTTAATACTTCACTACAAGTGGGCATGGGAGAGGGTGAGGCGTTCAGGAGACAGAACAAGTCTTTATGTGCCCTTTGGGTTCTCAAATCTTTGTTTCTGCCCAATGACCCATGCCTTAAGGCTTGGTGTTGGTATTTCACCTCTAGCCCAGACACCAACTGCAGATGGATCCCCTGTGGGTGCATCTGATTTGGCTAATTTGGCATTTAAAATCTTTTCCTCTAGTATTTAATAACCAGCAGACATTACCTAAGCATATATGTTTCCTTCTGCTTGGCAATGACAAGTCAGAGCGGAGCTAGCAGGCTGTGCTCTCCACTTGACCGCCATCCCCACTCCCTCTCTAGTCACCTCTGCCCGCCTTCTGTTTTACCACCTGCTGGCTGGAAATCAGAGCTTCTCACCTTTGCCCTCAGCCTATCCCATTTCGTCCATCTGAGGAGTTGAAGGAGTCACTTACAGAAAGACACCGAGCCTATAGGACCTACACAAGCAGGTGCCTCTGGGTCAAGGATACCCCTTTTTCCTTGGGATTTTCATTTCTGAAGAAACAGATTATTTTCATCAGGCTTGCCAGGGCTGATGGGAAACTCTTGAGTCAGGCATATCGAATTGCTGACTCAGAGTTCAGTGTAATCAAACTTCATTACGGACCTGACCTATGCTGCGTGTCTTTTCCTTGGCTCTGTACCCAGGCTGTGGGCCCATAGACACGGCTTTCAGACCAGTTGTTGGTAGACATGGGCAAAGGGCTGAAGACCCATGGTAAGTCTCTTTCATCCCATTTGTCTTGATGACTGCCATCTCTTATGGTTGAGCCAAAGGCGTTCTAGGGTTGTTTCCACAACTGGTAGCTTTGGAATTGTGGTATTACCCACAGCAGAGTTCTAAAATGAGAGGCTTGAATATCCCCGAGTTTCTGACACAAGGGTATTTCGAAGTCTGATTCTCCTGTATCACTTTAGTCAACTCAAGTGCCATACCACATCGCTGCTAGACCACAAAAGAAGTGGTTTTCCACCAAGCTAGGCTCCCCATTGTCCCACATGGCCCAAGCCTATCGATCCCAGAAGTACTGCTTCCCAAGCCCTACGCCTTCCATTCAACCAACTTGCAGTAGCATAACACCCTGCCTTCTGACATCCCCAGGCCGTCCCGTCTCTGTCACCAATACCAGCTGGGAGCCTGTCACCCTCATCAAGAGGCTTCGTTACCCCTGCACTGCTCCCAGCTCAGCCCCACAACATAGTTCTTAATCCTTGTTTGTTGCAAAACCATCAGCCAATTGTACCCCAGCTGAGTTATTGTCTCACTAGTGAAGTTTGACTCTGTTTCTAGCTTCACCGGTACAGACTTGCCATACAGTACCAGCTAGGAGAATTTAGAGATGCAGACCAAGAATGGCGTGACTATCTCTGGCCTGAAATGGAGGCCACCTTTGCCCTCCAAAGAAGGCATGGAGTGAAGCCAACTGCAAGAACAAGCTTGGTAGAAACGCTACCAACTAAAGAATCTTCTGTGTACACCGATCCTGTTCAACTTCCATGAACTAATTAGCACATCCACGGATACAACTGCCCCCCTGTGTCTCCATATTCCACACCCACTGGGTCCACCAACAAAGGGTTGAAAGTATTTGAAAATAACAAAACAAAAAAACCATCCACACTAAATGTTTGTGGATAATTTTTCTTTTCCTAGTTTTTAAGTATTAAAATGGCAGTTTACTATTTCACAAGTAAAGCATACAGTTTTATAATGATTATTCTCTGAGCAAATGGTATTCTTAAAATCCAGGTCTTATGTCAACGTGACTCACAAACTACAGTTACTTGGAAGGAGGGAATCTTGATTGAGAAAATAGTCCATAAGATCCAGCTGTAGGGCATTTTCTTAATTAGTTATTGATGAGGGCGGGCCTAGACCATTGTGAGCCCAGCCCACCCCAAACTGGCGGTCCTGGATCCTATAAAAGAGCAGGCTGAGCAAGCCATGAGGAGCAGGTCAGTATGAGGCACCCCTCCGTGGTCTCGGCATCAGCTTCTGCCTCCAGGTTCCTGTCCTGTTTGCGTTCCTGTCCTGATGTCCTTCTATAGTGAACTGTGATATAGTAGCATAAGCAGAATAAACCCTTTCCTTCCCAGCTTGCTGTTTGGTCGTGATGTTTTGTCACGGCCATGGTAATCCTGACTAAGACAAGGGGTAAAATCAAGAGTCCACTGCTAAGGGCACACTTTAAGCCACCGACCACATTTTCCATCTCACATCTACCCACGGAGGTGACAGGGGACGGCACATCCTTGAATCTGGCAACACTGCAATCACATTGACAGGGCGTCTGGGGATGCCTGGGAGAACAGACGGTAGGCACCACTGGGTGCCTGGGCAGCTATTTTCACACTGCAGTCTATCCAAGGATTCCGGCAGATCCAGAGACAGGGCTGGTGGGATGGGAGAGCATGTGTGTACCCACCCTGGCACTGCCACGTAGTGTGCTTCCCAGAATGCATTTCACGGAAAGCATCTATGGAGGGTATGGGAGCAGGGACTTTCATTGGGTTAGCCTTTCTTGGTGGCATGACGTTGCTAAAACGATGTAGGACAGGACCCTTAAACTGAGGGCTTTAAAATGTGAAAGAATAAAAATACGTATTTTATAACATAGGAAATATCTGTTAGAAAAGGAAGACTGAGTTTCCCAGAGCCTTCCGTGTTTGGAGGCTCAAAATTAGATGCTTTAAACTCCCCTAACATTTTCAGGACACCGGGGGGGGGGAGGGACAATTGTATCCAGCCAGGCCAGGTGGAGGGGTCCCTGAAAGTTGCTGGAGTCCCTAGGACCTGCCCCACTTTCTGCCTAAAACTTAAGCTTCCTCCACCCGTGGTCTATCTGAGAGCTGGGTGGACAGTCACAGCACCCTACTTCTGCACGAGAGAGGCCTCCAGAGGGCAGAAAAGCAAAACAAAACAGAAACAGTGCCAACCTGGAAGCTATGAAGCTGGAGCACCCAACCATGCCTCCCGTGTCGCCTTCCCCGTGGCTCCTTTCCTATCCCTTTCTCAATGAATCGAAAAATAGGCTTCAGGTAGGCTAGAGATAGCCTAGAGCAGACGTTTACAGACCTTTTGTTACCATTTGAAGGAGAAATGTCCTTCACTGGCTCCTGTGTTTGACTACGTGGTCCCCAACCTGCGATGCCATTTGGGAGGGTGCAGACCCTCCATGAGGTGGAAGTTAGCCGAAGGAAGTAGGTTACTGGGGTTAATAGCTTGTTCCTACTTCCTGTCACTCAGGTACTTCCTGTGGAACTGAGAAGTGAGCAAGCCTTGGTCACACATGCTCCCACTGCCACGGAGGTACCTGCTGCAGTGCCTTCCTCTCCAAGATGGACTTCAGCCCCTCAGCCCATGGTCCCAAACACACCTCTCTCTTAAGCTGCATCTTGTCTGGCGTTTGGTTGCTGCACTCAGAAAAGTAACTAAGACATGCCTGTTGTCGTTGTAAGCAACACAATGTCACTACTATTTGCAAAGCATTCGCACTGCAACAGAGAGTTTAAGTAATCAAAATGATTTCAAGCCTGCGTGCAGGTGTAGATCTGCAAATACTGGGCCATTTTACCAAAAAGTTATGAAGATTCACTAATGTAAGTCAGGCAAGAACCAATTCCCATGAATACTGGGGGGACAATTGAATTTACCAATTCAAGCTGAGATAGAGAAGGAGACTGAGAAGGAAAGCAAAACCATGTTTGCTCATAGTTCTGTTCACTCCTGTATCGCAGTGGTGGAATTCACTGTCTGCGAAGACCCCAGAGATGTCTAGCTTCAGTATTACTCCTCCCTTTCCACCTTCAAAAATATGCCTTATTGATTCTTTGAGAGTTTCATAAATGCACAGAATGGATTTTGATTATATTCATCTCCCCGTACTGCTCAACATCTACCCCTATCCCCCCAAGCCCTCCGAACTCTGTGTCTTCATGTGTGTTGCCCATTTACTCAGGATAAGCAACCATCCATATCAGGGTCCACACCCTTAAAGAAAACAGAATTTTCCCTCCCCCAGAAGACGTCGACGGTCAGTAACTTCTCAGATAGGTGTGGGGGCTCATGCTGGGATGTTGTGAATGCTCCCTCTGCTGTGGGTCATGTGCAGGTAGGCATAGCTGCTGTGGACTCATGAATACAGCAGTCTCACCAATGTCCAGAAGACATGGTTTTGGGTCTGACCTTCCCAACCTCTCTATCTTACAATCTGTTTCTTCCTCCTACATGGTCTCTCTACTGGCTGGTTTTATGTCAGCCTGACAATCAAATTAGGGTTATCTGGAAGGAAGGAATCTTAATTGGGAAAATGCATCCATAAGATCCAGCTGTAAGGCATTTTCTTAATTAGTAATCAACAAAGGAGGTGCCATCCCTGGACTGGTGGTCCTGGGTTCTGTAAGAAAGCAGGCCGAGAAAGCTATAGGGAGCAGGCCATGGAGCAGCACCCACCCTCCACGTCCTCTGCATCAGCTCCTGCCTCCAGGTTCCTGCGCTGTTTGAGTTCCTGCCTGTCTTAATTAGATTTTCTATTGTGATGAAATACCATGACCAAAAAAGCCGGTTGGAGCCGGGCGGTGGTGGTGTACGCCTTTAATCCCAGCACTCGGGAGGCAGAGGCAGGCAGATCTCTGGGAGTTCGAGGCCAGCCTGGTCTACAAGAGCTAGTTCCAGGACAGGAACCAAAAGCTACGGAGAAATCCTGTCTCGAGAAAAAAAAAAAAAAAAGCCGGTTGGGGAGGAAAGGGTTTATTTGGCTCACACTTCAGTATTGCTGTTCATCACTGAAGGAAGTCAGGACAGGAACTAAAACAGGGTAGAATCCCAAGACAGGAGCTGATGCAGAAGCCATGGGGGGGGGGGGAACTGCTTACTGAATTGCTTCCCATAGCTTGTTCAGTCTACCTTCATATAAAGCTCAAGACCAACAGCTTAGGGATGGCAACACCCACCATGGGCTGTACCTTCCCCCATTGATTATTAAATGAGAAAATGCCTTACAGTCATGGAAGCATTTCCCAGCCGAGGCTCCTCTCTCTGATGACTCTAGATTTGTCAATGTGACCCACAAAACCACCCAGTCCACTGTCCTGACTTCCTTTGATGCTGAACAGGAATATGAAAGTGTAAGCAGAATAAACCCTTTTCTCCCCCTTGCTTTTTGGTCGTGGTGTTTCATTGCAGCAGTAGAAACCCTGACTAAGACAGTCCATAAACTTAAAGGAGCGGGGTTGTGATCTAGATGTCCTACTGTAGCTAAGCTCTCCACGGACAATTATTCTCTAAACTCTGAGCACTGGTGAGTGTCTGAGCTAACCATGGTCCACTGTATAAAGAAACTTCTGGGAGCTGCACTAATCTATGAACTTCAAGATACAAATTTAGAGAGCAGATTGATACAATTGTCCTCTTAGCAAAATCATTGTAGTAGGCTCACCCTCAGAGCCTACAAACTCTCCAATCACAGATTCTGGCCTCAGATACAGCAGCAGCCATGCAGTTCCTCCAGTGGAGCAGGCCTTAAATTCAATCAGAATGTGATGACGTTATTGCCACTACGGCACCCATGGGTGCATCTTGCCATATCGGTCATTGTAGCTCACAGAATTCTAAGCTGGGTCAGATGTTGGTGGCTCACCCCACCTGCAGCCTGCATTGTATCTGTGGTACTATGAATGTTGGCCAGCGGGCAAGGAGCCTTAGCCTCCAGAGCCTGAGGATTAAAGACATGCATCACTATACTTGGCTTTCCATTGCAGTTTTTAAGAATTCATTTACATGCTGGGCGGTGGTGGCGCACACCTTTAATTGCAGCACTCGGGAGGCAGAGGCAGGTGGATCTCTGTGAGTTCAGGACAGCCTGATCTGCAGAGCTAGTTCCAGAACAGGCTCCAAAGCTACAGAGAAAGCCTGTCTTGAAAAACCAAAAAAAAAAAAAAAAAAAATTACTTACAGTGTATATTATGAAAGTATCAACAAAGAACACTTTGAAAATTGAACACACAAAAGTGACACACACAAAGCCTGGTTCTTGCCCAGAGTTTGGGAAACATGGTTCTCAAGATTTGAAGACTTGTTTCAAACTTTTTCCACTTTCAACCCCCTTTTTCACCAAGAAATTTTTATGCAATTCTGAGTGTGTGTGTGTGTCTGTGTGTGTGTGCGTGGGGGGGTGATAACTACAGAATCAAGCATTTACTTATAATAAACAACAAACTTTTTTAAAAGCAATTCTTTGTGCATGTGTGATTTTACCATTCATTAAAGATGAAAGAGAATTTGTATACTAGTGACTTGGTTGTATTTATAATTATCAATGTGGAGAATATCAACACATAAATATACAGTACAAATTAGCAAAAGTATATTAGGGACATTTCAGAAATTGTTGGAAAGTCTATCCTAATAGCAAACCAAATTTTATTTAATAATGTTTTAATGATATGCAAGCCAAGAATGAAAAGTTTTAAAAAATAAAATATCTAATGCAACTAAATACAAAGTTATATGAGTTTGATACATGCTGACGAATGATGGTAGAAAAATATTAAACGTGTTTTGTGTGGTGTACTGGTACACACTTCTAATTCCAGCACTTGGGAAGCAGAGGCAGGTATATCTCAGGGAGAGCCTAGCTAGCCAGGACTGCACAGTGAGTTCCAGGACAACTATCATTAAATAGTGAGACCCTGACTTGAAAAAAAAAAAAAAAAAAAAAAGTAAGAGCTCCAGGAGTCCAGTCAAAGAGAGGGAGGAGGGATTATATGAGCAAGAGGGGTCAAGATCATGACAGGAAATCTACAGAGACAGCTGAACCAAGCTCATGGGAAACCACAAACCCTCAACCAACAGCTGTGGAGCCTGCATGGGACTGAACCAGGCCCTCTGCAATGCGGTGACAGTTGTGTAGCTTGGTGTGTTTGGGGAGCCCCTGGCAGTGGGACCAGATCTATCCCAGGTGCATGAGCTGACTTTTTGGAGCCTGTTCCCTGTGGTGGGATGCCTTGCTCAGCCTTGATGCAGGGAGGAGGGGCTTGGCCCTGCCTCAAATTAATGTGCCAGACTTTGTTGATTCTCCATGGGAGGCCTTACCATTTCTGAGGAGTGGATGGGGGGTGGATTGGGGGAAGACAGGGCAGGTGGCGGAG
>NW_026067895.1:13848078-13851230 GCF_014885135.2 Alexandromys fortis | reverse complement strand
GAAGGGGGAAGTGAGAGGAAGAGTAGGAAGGGAACTGTGATTGGTATGTAAAATGAATAAAAAATTTAAAAACTTATTTTTTCGTAATTAAAGCATTATATTTCAGTAGGATAATAAAGTTTTGTATGTACAAGAAAAACCCTGCAAATCATAGCACACAGTAGTCTCAGATCAGACCGAAGGTGTTTCCGCAGCATCCCTTGGTGTTGCACTGTATAACAGCACGCACAGTGCCAAGTGTGCTGCATGTTCAGAACCATGGGTAAGCACCCACAAACACCCCCAGATCCACTATAAATTTATTTTGAACTGATTATTGGTCATTGCGTGTTCAGACACCATTGGCCAAGCTTTTTGGAATCCCCATTCATTTAAGCTACCCATTATGGGTAGAAGTCCAGGCAGCAACTCCTAAATAAATACACAACATTACTTACAAATGCTTGGCCAATAGCTCTTACATTTTAAGTTAACCCGTATCCCTTATATATGCTATGCCACGTGGCGGTAACTTTTCTCAGTACAAGGTGCCCATCTGGCTGGCGACTCCTCTGACTCCACCATTCCCCTTACCATCATGCCGAGTCTGGTCGCCCCACCTGTACTTCCTGCCTGACTACAGGACAAATCTTTATAGTGTACAAGAGGGTTATGCCACAGAAGCTCATAGTTCAATAAAGTCTATAAATCTAGTCTCTGTGACATAGTAACTGCCACGGGACTGTAATCTGACTTTGTGTCTGGTCTAAGACATGAGTGACAACCCACTTAATTCTTTAGAAGAAGACTTGTTCTTCCCTCCTATGGCTGATACCATCTAGATGGCTAGTTTTTAATTAAACTCTTTTGTCACGAAAGGCTCACAAGTTTCAGAGTCCAACAGACCTATAAATCTGCAGTTGAGTCCAGGTTGTGTGACTTCGGGAGATCACATGGCTTTTCTGAACCCCAATTCCTTCATGGGCTAAATAAAAGTACCATTCCCTGCCTTAGGCAAAACTCATAATTAAGAGAATCAGTGTTTAGAAGGGATTTACCACAGTACAATGCAATAGGATCTCCTGCAGCGACAGTAATGTTGATATCTGCAGTGTCCGATATTGTAGCCTCTAGAATATATGTATGAAAGTAAATATATTATCTGTCTGCACTGTCTGAGTTGGGCTTAAAATGATGGTCTCTAGTTTCACTCTTCCCCCTGAAAACGACATTTCATCTTCCTTGAAGGTTAAATATTGCTCTGCTTTGAACACACATCACGTTCTTTTTACCCATCCATCTACTGATGGATACCTGGGCTGATTCCATAACTTGACTATTGTGAGCGGTTAAGCTGTCCTCTCTGAAGGGACTATGGGGTTCTCAGGCCCCAGGCCGGAAACTCTGTTTGTAAGATCTGTGTGAAAGTCAGGACATAAGACTTTAGCGAGCTTTACCTGCACAGTGGTCTGAGGTCATGGGTTTACCGAAAGTCCTGTTGAGCAAACTCAGTATTGCCTTTCTTTACTCTTCTGCTCCCTTCCTATCTACTTTTTTTTTAATCTCTTGCCTGCCTCTCTGCCTCTTTCTCTTTTCTCTCTTCTGTCTCCTTTATTCTCTCTCTGTTTTCCCTCTCTCTTCCCTTCGCCCTGCCCCCCTTTACCAGTCTCCCCTCTCCTTTTCTTCGTTTCTCCCTCCTCCTCCTCACACTTCTCTTTTTTGTTCTTCTGAGGCTAAGTTTCACTGCCTTTGACAGGGCGATCCTCCAGTCTCCACCTCCCCCTGTGCCAAGATATCTTATTTTCTTTTGACAGCAGTTAGAGGTTTTGTGACCAGCTCTGATAATGCCCACAAAGGACAGGGGACAAAACACAGGGTACTTCAACAGATGAGGACACGGGTGACATCGCTATCAGTGCAGGATGACAACCCCTCCTCCTCCTGGCTGGTGCTGCCCACTCCAGATAAAATAGCCAAAGGGGCCATTTCCTTTTTGACAGACAAAGCTAGTGGAGAGGTGGAAAGAAGTTCACTGGGTGTCACCTCGGTGCCACCGAGGAAAGCAACAGACAGGCTGGGGTTTTGGCGACTGGCTCCTTCCAGTGAGGAACAGACAGACTACAGACAAACTCAAGAGCAGTTCTATTTAGGACTAGAAGCTGCAGGCAGCCCCAGCCCTGTCTGATTCAAAAGGATAGGGGCAGATAGAAGGTCCAGGCTAAGCCGATGCTCACAAGGACCTCCCCAAATGGAGAAGGTTCCCAAAACTCTCTCTACTCCGCACCCAGACAGAAGGGGTGAATTCCCAGGAGACCAGGAGAATTTAATCCAACTCATGCCCAGAATGAGGAAAAGAATGATGGAGACTAATCGAATCCTCAGAGAGGCTCCTGGCAACCTCTCAGCAGCAAATGCCGCCTGCGTGCCCCAAAAGACAGCACTCTGGGGGCTCAGAGTTCAAGGCAAACTCTTGAAGCCCAGGAACAAACATCCCCTTAAAAAAAAAAAAGTAGTGTGGGCTCAGCTCACTGAAGACTGAACCATTTTCTTCTTGGGGTAAAAAGTCTCCAGGATGGTCTCAAAGCCCTCCTAGGCCTGAAGTGTTTCAGGGAAGACTGGAAGGCCACGGGCAGCTGTGAGTCAAGCAGGCCTCCACGCCGCCACTCACAGCTTGTAAGTCACTCACCGATGTCTAGAATGCAGCTTCCCACAGAGCTTCTGTCTCAGGGCTATCGCCGCCGCTATGAAGACTAAAGCCACGATGCAAGACGGGATGAAAACACTCAGTGCTGACGTGCTGGGGACCTCGGGCTCAGTCCAACCTGGGTGAAGGAGAGAATCAAAATCCCATCACAGGGCCGCTCCCAGACAGACTGGGGTGGCTGTCAGAGTGGTCCCCACCACACGGACACAGGGTTAAGCCTTCAGTCTACATTTCTCACGTAGAAGCTCATTTCCTTCCACAACCACCCAGCGAAGAAGTCTCTACTTGGATCTCCATTTTCACTGGTGAAAATGAATGAGGCTGAGAAATTTCCCCAAAGTTAGACAGTGAGGGGTTTAGCTGAGACACACTCCAGACTGTCTGGGCCAGATCCTGTGCCCTTTGCCACCTTGTCATTCCATCCCCCAACCATCTGCCCACTCACCCATCACCCCCCCCCCCCGTCTCT
>NW_026067895.1:13656619-13846833 GCF_014885135.2 Alexandromys fortis | reverse complement strand
CTCCCTCCCTCCCTCCCTCCCTCCCTCCCTCCCAGGGCTAGGCTATTACTAGATATGGTTCCCAAAGATGCTTTTCCAGACCCAGAGACCAGCACTTAGGTGGAGTCAGGAACATAAACTAAGGTCAGATCAAGAATGGGTCTTCTGGAACTTGACTGTAAAACGCCGCTCCTTCCTCTCTGAAAGCAGAAACGTGGATTTGGCAACGGCCCTGCTCTGACGAGTCGGCAGGGACACTGTCCAGGAGAATGGCAAAGTAGCAAGATGGAAATAACCTGGGTCACTGAATGTCTCACCGAACGTAGTCATTTAGCTCTTAGATCAATTTCTATCTCCGAGTATTAGGCAGTGGAAAACCACACGGCTGCTTTGAGTCACCGCATGTTTACCTCTTCATGATGTCAGCTTGGCCTACACGGTTGCCTATGCTATTTTAAGAGAGCTGCCTTCTCTTCAACAATGGTAAGATGAGCAATGGGAAAAACATCTGTCCTATTCTTACCACAGTCCTGGGTGCTCAGAAAGAAGCCAGGAATCTTGCTTGACATAGTTTTCCTGCATTGCACCCTTTAGTCTCACAGAAACGTTTTAACAAACATATCATCATTTACTCTGGTTGTGTCCCTGGGAGACTGTGTGTGAGGACAGCCCCGCAGGATGCTCATGTTCTGAAGCCAAGAGGCAGCAGAAGCAGCATTTCAAATTTGTCTGCTTTCAGAGTCCACGTTCTTTTCTGCTGCCTCAATTCTCTTCCAGATGTGCCAGGAGGACTTTTCTGCCAGCCCCACCTGGTAGTTAACAGTTCCTCATAATCTAGCCCGGTTACATTTCCCAATGGAAATGTAGCAGCTGGCTGAGGAAAGCCCCTGTGTCTGAAGGAAGATGACCCGAGAACTCTGTAACTTCTGGCCAAGATTCAGTATGTTCATCCTTCTGTCCCGAGTGGTAGGCATCCATCCTCCCACCCCCGAACTCTCATTTCTGCATCGTTGTATTAGCTGACTTCTGGAGAAGTCTGACGTGGTCCACAGCGGTCAGCAGTGGGGGAACCGCTTGGTTTATGAGAATGAGTAGAAACAGGAGAGTTCTAAGTCAGCAGACACTGCCTTTAAGAAGTAGAAGCCAGGATCCCTTGGGGGGGGGGGTATGCGTGACTGTGGTTATCCCGCTGCTGTTGTTGTGTGTCACACACCAGGGCATTGTCTGTGACCTAACTGTCTACACAGACGAGGGCCTGAGATGAGGGAGCTGGGGTCTTCAAGATGGTGTTTGCCACCTAACACCGCAGCATTCACCAAGCGCTCCTCATGGGCAAAACAATCAGCTTTCATTCTGGTCTGGACGTAAAGGAGATCCGTGTGAACGATTAAAACACATGGACAATACACATAAAAAAATGGGAAAAGATAACACACGGTCAGAGGAAAACAAGCTGGTGATGCGGATAAAAGATCTTAAGAAAGTGATGTGGATAAAAAGATCTTGATGGGCAGGGTGAGCTGACTTAGAGGCAGGATAGGCGGGGGCCTGGCAAATAATGTTTTGTGGGAAAGGAACTTACAGCAGAAGGTATGGAAGTGAGACAGATATTGTAACAGACCCCAGACCTTAGCACAGCTGACTCCATAATGGAAGTACCAGCCAGGCCATAAAACTCAGCACGTAGACATTACCACCTGCCAAAAGGAAAACAAAAACCTGATCCATCCAAGTCCACAGTTTTGGGAAAGTCTCTAAATGTATTAACCTTGGTTTTTGGCTTCTGTAGTTCTGCTTCTGGCTAACTGCTCTTGTTAACTGAAGTATGTCAACCCAGAGTATAGTTTTGTTTTTTAAAAACTCACCCTGCAAAAGGCTCAAGGCTACACTGGGATCTTAAACACCCAGCTTAGCGGCCAACTGGCTAATAAAGAATTTCTATTGGCTTAAGCCCACGTCTGATCAGTCTTCGCTGGTGGATATACCACACCACTTCTGGAGGTCCCAGAGACCAGACCTCAAGATACCTGGGGTCTCCAAGCTCCTTGGAATGAGGAAGAGCGCTGTCCTCAGGGGACTCCTCTGGGTGCAAAACCCGAATCTGGGGTCCCTAGGGCCCCCTTCGGTCAATCGATGCCTAATGCGTTGGAGGAGTCTGACATCTCCACCTCAAAGGGAAACAAATTAGAAAGTCACCTGGTCTGGGACTTCAGGAGGTAAGACTGGTGAAGGCACCTTATGCCCTTACACGTAAGAGAGGGTGAACAGATGCTGCGGCTGATCCAGTGAATCACGTGAGGCGTTCCTTAAGTCCCCATCCCGTCAGGTTTATGAATGTGCAGTCGTTACTCCTGGTTGTCTTTGCTGTGTGTGTGTGTGTCTGTCTGTCTGTCTGTCTGTCTGTCTTTCTATGAGTTTTCTGTCCGTTCTGTTTCCCGTACTGACCGGTTGCTTTCTCTTGGGTCAGTTCTCCCTGGCTTAAGACCGGTGTCCCCTCCTGCTGAATACCTGAATCCTTTCGGATCTGCCAGGCTGCCCCCAGACATCTGCCCACCCAAAGAAGTCCTCCACCTGTCCCACTCCAGGAGGAAGAACACTAGCTCAATTCCTGTTCAGGCAGTCAAGATCAGTCCCTGTGCTGAGGTGGAGATAGGCTGGGCTGCTCACTGGGAGGGGGAGGAACCCTCTATCTAAGCGGAAGAAACACAGGAATGGGAGCTAGTTCCCTGTGGTGAGCATTCTCTCTGCTCCCCCTCCCCTGCCTGCTCTAAGTAACCCCAGAGAAGAAGAAAGAGAAAGTTTACTCCTTTCATAATTACGTTTCCTTCCAACCAATGATTCATATAACTGAAGAACTGGAAACTAGCATTCTCTGAAAAAAAGTAGAAAAGCACCTGAGGCCCAGGCGAGAGGATCGCTGCTGATCAATGATCCTCTTGACAATGCTGCCAGGACAGAGCGGGTTTTCCCTTCTGCCCAACAGTGACCAAGCGGGCATTTTCTGCTGGAAGCATTTTTCAGAGCTGTAAGTGAGCAGGAGCTCTGTCGTTTTGCTGGCTGTGGTGCCAGTACACTGGCTTGGGTGGGTGACATTTCCAAGAAAGTCAGTCTCTTATTCAATGATTCAGAACTTGATTGGCCATGCTAGCTAGTTCTGAAAGTGAATCTCATCCTTTAGATTTCTGCAGCAACAAAATCGCAACCCATTTGGACTCATAGATAGAAGTATCTAATAAAGCCCAAGGCTCAAGAGAAAGAGGGGGGTCCGATAAAAAGGGGCAGAGGGCTGGGTGATGTGACTCTTGTCTTTGAAGATGCAGGAACCAGTCACAAGCCAAGTGATATAGACGATGGAGTCGGGAAGGGCAAGAAAATGCAGTATCTCCTAGAACATCTCTGATCCTCTACTAGAACTCAGTGAAACCTGTGTTAAACTTCAAACCCCTTAGAAGTTGTAAGATAATAAAGTTTTATTGTTTTGAACCTTTACATTTGTGGCAATTTGATATGGGAGCAGTAAGAACTACATACATGGTGGAAAAAAAATTCTGTCTCTTATGAAATGGTTGTTTTCCTAGTGGATAGCTTGTAGTTATCAAATGAATGTTCATACCTGGCACAAAAAGTTACTGGTTTGTCCAAAAGGTTCAAATTTTGCTGGTGCGGAAATTCAAAAGGATGAAGTCCACTTCTAAAACTAGCCAGTCAGACCGAATGATTTTTTGTAAGAGATCAGTTTCTCAGGGATGCCACATACCCAATTAGCCAGCAATACAGCCAGAACAACGCCCATGCTATTCATTGGCTGATCTGGACATGATTCACGTGGGATATTTCTACTGCGTCTCCATACTGTTTTCTACACTGTAACGCTATGCTCTGTAACACAATGCTCTGAGATCCAGATGTTGACCTATCTGGAAGAAACCTATGGAAAGATGTCTTTGTTCTCCAACCTCCTGCCCGGTTCAGCCAATGGGAGATACCAGCATCATAATGGAGGCCCTGAGGTATGGTTGGGGAGTCTGCCATTCACAGACTTCCCTGGAAGCTGCTCAGATTCGGCACTGCAACAAGTTTGTCCCCACAGCTACCTTCTCCCGGTAACCTCTCCAACAGTGAAGACTCTTGCTCAATAGAGATCTTTTTCCTGTCTATCCTTGTAACTCTTCCATATTCTACCTTGACCTCTTGAAGGATCTATACCACCTTCTTACCTGTTTCTCACCTGAACTCTGATTGCAGGGCTAGGAAATGGGTACTGCACTTACCCAGAGGACCAAGGATGGCTGAAGTGAGCTCCTGCATGGGAGCGTTCCAGAACATGCAGCTGAAGTTTCTGCCAGGCTGTGACTTTAAGTGCAGAACACTGGTGACCTGGTAGAGGCCTTCAGGGGTCCTAATGTGGCTGGTGTTGGCAGGAACACTGACATTTTGCCAGGACACTTCAGCCAGGGGGTAACCTCTAGCCTGGCAGGTGAGCTGCACCTCGTCTGTCCCTGGGACCTCTAGGATCCGAGTGTCTATCTTCTTGTAAGAAGCTGGAAAATAGGGGGAAAAGGAAGTTTTATTCTGATTGCTGTAGAATGCAATCTACTCAATGCAAGAGGAATAAAATGATCACTATGACCTTAGGTAATATATATGTATATATATATAACACTTTAAAAATACTTTTTATGTCCCAGATACATTATTTTGCATAGACTGAATAGTTTAATTTATATAATGCAATGAAGATGCTTTACTGATATCTCCAACGTTTGTTGGGGTTAATTGATGACAGGTATGTTATGTTGAGAATGGTGTTCAAAGTCAGAAGAACAAAGCCTGGTAGACCCAATGCTTGAAAATAGGAGGGCTGCATATTTATATCTTACAAACTATGCTAAGATGCCATACTCTGCAGCTTCTTGTATTCTAGACTGTCCCATAATCTAGGGGTGGAGAGAGGCTGGAAGACGGAGACATGATTACCACTAAATAACTCCAATAGATCACTTTTTCAGACACCACCAGTAGACAGTTTACTCAAAATTCCCCTTTCCCTCGGTTATCTTTGAGATTAGGAAGAGGAAAATCAGGATCTATGTATGAGTTGTAATAATTAAGAGTTGGGCATATTTATTATTACTTCTCAATACAGACATGTTCTGAGCAGTATATGCTGAATGAATTATTCACATGAGATTCCCTACTTTCTAGAGCATGGATATCTGAAACTAAAAGGAGATATTTGGAGGGCGAGGAAGGCACAAAGACTACCCAGCAATCTTAGGCCATATCTGGAAAGTAACAAATAGTAACACCACATGTATATAGCTGGAAGTGTTGACAATAAACTGTGCACTTTTTGGTGATGAGGGGGAAGGCAAGCACTGGCTTTTATTAAATGGGAACTAGTTCCTTAAATAGATGTTCAGTAAATCGTTGAAGCAAAAGCAATCTTGAAGTAAAAACAGTTGTTGGGGTGGTTAATCTTGTCAACTTGATTGGACGAGAAGTTCCTAGGATATTGGTAACCATGCCCAGGGGTGTGTCTGTGAGGACTTCTTCAGAGAGAATTAACTAGCGGGCGGGAAGATCTACCTTGAACACGGGCGGCACCATCCCATGGGCTGGGGACCCAGATAAAGTAAAGAGAAAGCAAGCCGTGACGGGAGTTCTGGTGTGCTCTACCCTCCTGCACATGATGGCCTGGGACCGCTGACAGCAGGAGCTCAAATAAGCCGACCCTCCCTAAGTTGTTCACGTCAGATGCTGTGTCACAACGCTGAGCAGTGACAGCGAACGGCTATGATAAGACAGTTCCTTAAACCGTCAAAGATGCTACCACAGCCTCGTTTTCATGTGGGAAGCGGCTATAGAGGCATCATCCCCAACAATGCATAATAGGGAAGCCAGACTTTTCTTGAGAAAAAGATGAACAAATTTTAGAGTTTCAGTGGTGGAAGCAGTTTTAAAAGTTGAAGAGTTCCAACTTCCTGCTCAATGAAGTGTCTGTTCTAGCAACTTTGCTAGGTAACTACCTCGGTCGGTGTTAGACATGAACCTAGAAGCAACAGGTAATCTGCGATTGGTGTTCTAGACACATCAATTAGGTCAGGACGGTTTAGTGTGTTGTTCAAGTCTTCCATTGCATAGTTTATCCTATCTGTTACAGCGGGGACGAATCAAAAGTTCACATATACACGTATTTGTCATTATCGCTGTCATCTTCTCCATTTTGTCTTGCAATTGTTTTTGAACGAAGAACTGAGATTTATTAAGACAAAGCCTAGGAGGCCTCAACCTTACACAAAGAGCTACAGGCAACTAAGGAATGCCGAGAGTGGAAGAAAGTTGTCCCCAAGGAAGAGAACACGAACTGGTTATCCAATCCCTGGAAATCCCTGGAAACACACATGTGACATTGTACAGCCTAAGCAGGTTGTATTCGTGTATGCAGAGATCTATATGTATACACACACACACATATGTAGCAACAATGAAAAAAGAGGACATGACTTTGAAAAAGACGAGTATATGGGTGGGTGAGATGAAAAGGAAGGTTGAAATGATATAATTATAATCTCAAAATATGAAAATAATTTAAAAGAAAAAGTAAAAAAATAACTGAGAGTGGGGGCTCCAAGGGAGGACTAGCCAACTGTGCGGGGGCTCCAAGGGAGGACTAGCCAACTGTGCGGGGGCTCCAAGGGAGGACTAGCCAACTGCCCGGTCTATGTTTAATGTGATGGAAGTATACTGTCAGAGGCACACACATTTAGAAGTCATTTCTCTCTATAGAGCTGATGCTTATCATTGTGAAATGTGGCCTTTTAAAGATCCTGCCATCCTTTGTATGGCATACAAAAACTGTATATAGATCGTATTGAGATCTTCATACATGCATTAACTGTTCTTGGATGACAGTCACCCCTCCATTACCCTTAGTGATGTTCCCCCATCTCCACCGTGTCCTCTCCTCTGGCAGTCCCCTTTCCCCTTAGATTCCACAGATGAGACCAAACATGCGATGCATTTCTTCCCCAGTCTCCGTTATGTCTCTTTACACAATGATTTCCAGTTCCAGTCATTTTTCTTTAAACGACAGGGTTTGTTCTTCGTTATAGCCGGATACTCCATTAAACACGTATACTACATTTTCTCTGTGCATTCATCTGTTGGGGGCAACCAGACTGTGACTTGGCTACTGTGAGTTGTGCTACAATAATCACGGTGGGTATTTTTACAGTGCTCTGACTTAGAGTTCTTTGAATGTATACTCAGGAGTACTATAGCTGGATCTAACGATAGTACTATTCTTAGTTTTCTGGGGAACCTTTATTCTGATTTCCATTGTGACTAGACCAAGCGAAAACACCACCTTTTATCTCTAGCAAAGATATGTCTATTTTTCTCATACTGGCAATCGGTTAGCTACCTAACTCGTAGTTAACTACTTCTATAAGTAGAAGCTCCGACGTCCCCCAGAGGATGTCTTTGTCATGAGCACAATAAGTAACCAAACATCCACTGGGAAGCTCATTCTCATGTCTTCAGTATCATCTCACGGACACTTGTCTGGCTGAGTAAGAGACATAATAAGCCCCGTGGCTAAGAACCTGGTCTTGAGAATCTGAAAGGCATTAGCCAAGGGCTGGTGACATGATCTTCCAAACTCTCAGCTTAAACTAATTATTAATTAAAGGACATTTCCCTCCATCTCTGCTCTGATGGTGTCTCTAGCAGCAGAACCATCTCATTCCTGGCACCAGCTCTCACCGAAGAGTCTGTCAAGTGATGATTCCGGGGGTTCCACAGGACCGACTTTTTCCTTTATTTCTTCTTTGGTGCTATTGCCAATGTGACTATTCCCCTGGTCCCTTGTTGACATTTCAGTCTCTAACATTAAAAGGAGGAATACTTTCTACTTTAGATTTCTACAGATTTCATGGTTTTTATATCTCTGGTATGTGCGTGTTGGGGGAAGGATATGTGGTATATGTTCCTGTGTGCATGGGTGTGCAGGTGGGTATGCCCGTGTTGGGAGAATGTGGTGTATGCGGCATATATGGTGTATGTTTCTGTAAGCCTGTGCATGTGCAGGTGGGTATGCCTGTGTTGGGGGAAATGTGGTGTATGCGGCATATATGGTGTATGTTTCTGTAAGCGTGTGTGTGTGAGGGTGGACACGACAATGTGACAATCAGAAGAAAACCCTGATCATCTTTCTTGTTCTCCACTCTATTCCCTTGAGACGGGGTCTCTCCCTAACTTGATGTTCACGGTTTTGGCTGGGCTGACTGGCCAGTGAGTTGAGGACACAGGTCTGCGTTGTTCTTAACGTGGGAGCTGTGAATTTGAACTCAGATCCTTACACTTGCACAGTAAGTGCCCTGACCCCGTCTCTCAGCCTCCATACCACTTGTGAGATAAGAACAAACTGTGCATACAGCATTATTATCTTAATCATTACAGTGACTGCAAATGAAATGGAAAACGTAGTTCTTATGTGTTTTGTCTTAGAGGTTCCAGGAAAACTTCAAATCACTGAAATAAATCTTTGATGATTGTTTTCAATCTGCCATTAAGCAGCCTGCAGAATAATATAGGGTCAGACTGTAATTCCAGAAGCTTGACCTCTTGGAAAGTCGGGACATTGCGTTCTTGACTCCAACAGGCTTATTCCTTTGTTCCCCGAGGGGAAAGGAGCAGAGGGAAGAGGCTTGGCTCCATTAGTTCACCCATTGCTTTCTCTGTGTACCTTACTCTGCTTCAGCCGCTCTCCTGCCGTCATAGACTCTTAGTTACACGGCTTCAGCCTGGCTTTCCCGAAGTCATTGTCTCTTCTGGATCTTTTCTTCGGTCTGCTGCAACCTTTTTCTATGCTTTTGAAATCAACACTTTCCCCTAAACTTAATACGAATCGCTGTGTGGAGAAAGGTGTCACACACCTATGGTCCAGATCTATCCCCCAGATTTAAAAGGAAAACTAACCCTTCCTCTACTTATACTTCATTTGTAGAATCCTTCCCCTGCCCCAGATCTGAGATTCTGCATCCCAGTAAGTTACTTTCGTGTGTTGGTCTTTAACACTGCACTCTGCTTACACTCCTCTGATGAAAATCATGGCAGTTGTGTGTCTTAATTTTCTTGTGTGTCAGTTTGATTCTTAGACTTTTTCATAAGCTTCTATATTAAAGAAAATATGTATTTAGGATTCTATAAATATTTATATTTTCAACAAATAATTGCTTCATTCTTACAAATACACTTATATATCTGATAGTCTCTGATTTATCATCCTTAACTGTCTTACACTTAACAAAATATATATAGCTTTTGAAATTAATTTTTTCCTTTTTACTATGGGATTCCAGGTGTCCAAAGTTTTCTTCTATAATGTGATTTCATTACTATTATCAACCCATATTATCAAAATGTAAACTATTCTGGATACTGGCAATTATTAAGTGTGGGAAAAATAAAAGTGTATTGGAAATGTATCATTCAAGTTATTCATCGATCTTAAAATGCATATAGATTAAGTTTAAAACTATTCTACCATGAGGTAGAAGTCAACAATAATTTTATTTGTATTTTTAATTTTTGCAGCTAAAAGGACTAATGAATCCTTGTTCACATGAATCAGCTGGTAGGAATTGGAAGCAATTTGAAAGACACGGTTCATCAGGCAAAGACCGCTAATTTTTGATCATCAGTGGTTATCTCTACATGAGGGTCCTCATCATCCTTCAGTTTTGCTGGAAGCAAAGCGTTTGTTAGCTGCCATGTAGCAGGCAGCCGCCACGTGGCTCTGTGGGCCCTGGTGGTTCCTTTTTACTCTTGTCTGGCGCTGTGGAGCTTTTAAGCCTTGGGGCAACAGATGAAAGGAGGCAGGCCTTTCATGAAGAAGGAGAAAGCAGTAGAAAGATGGGGTGTTTCAGGGTAACCCTAAAAGCTTTGTCTGGCTGGTACGTTCTCAGGTTCATCAGTTTCGGAAAGAGATCGGGGACCGTGAAGACCTTGACACGCCTACATATGTTTCTCTTAGAGTCTGTGGGAATCAACAGGTCCCTCCATGACGACCATTGCTTCCCACACAAGAGGGGTCTGAGTCCAGCCGAGGATGAGGCAGGCTGTCCTCTCATTTGCCTGGCTTCCTCTAGCCCCACTGTGTCTGCTACTTTAACCCCTTTACCTATACTTACAGCAGATATCAAAATATATTTCCATTCAGGTGCCTTTTCTGCCCGCTTTGAAGTAGCTGCCTCTGTTGTGGAACATTAGCTGAAGATGTGTTTGTTTATGCCGAGGAATATTTGTTTAACGATGTAAAGATATGTTGTTTTCGTTTATGTTGCATTTGTTTAACTCTGTGAAGCTGTGTTACTTTGTCTGTCTAAAACACCTGATTGGTCTAATAAAGAGCTGAACAGCCAATAGCAGGGCAGGAGAAAGCATAGGTGAGCTGCCAGGTAAAGGGAATAGGGGAATTCTGGGAAGAAGAGATCGAGGAGTGAGAGGAGGGGGAGGAGGATATCATGGGGCAGCCACGGAGTAAGAAGTGAAGAAAGGTATATAAAATAAAGAGGCAAAAGGTAGACAGGTTAGTTTAACAAAAACTGGCTAAAAATAAGGCAAGCCAAGTCCAGGCATTCTTAAGTAAGAATAAGCCTCCATGTGTGTGATTTATATGAGAGCTGAGTGGTGGGCTCCTCAAAAGAGCAAAGAGCCAAAAGGGTAAAAAAACAACCAACTGCATCCTCTTTCAACTGAGCTACTGAGAGCAGCATGCTATGGCGTGCAGCCGTCACAACCCTCCGCCAGCGAAGACCTGCAAACACCCACCTTTGACTTTCACTGTCAGGTACTTGTAGTCCCAGGCGGCCCCGCAGATGACCAGACAGCGGTACTGTCCTGCATCCCTCACTCGGACACTGGGGATGTGGAACAAGGCCTTCCCCAGGGGCAGCACCTCCTCCAGGAGGGTGGCTCTCTCACTCGGCGAAGAGGTATCGTTTTCTACCTTCTGCAAACTGACTTCAAGTTCCGTGCATTCCCGGTGGTCGAAATCACACTCCAGGCTCGCGTTGCTGCCAAACTCTACCGTGTACACTTCCTTGGGGACCGTCACCGTGAATAAAGCTGAAAGGGAAAGACAGCTTGCTCGAATCCTGTCACATCCCAGCTCTTCTAGAATGGGAGCTCCGCCCCTCCATCATCCTCCGGGAGACCCCTGTCTTTCTCTGGGCTTTCTGCATGACTCTTCACTTCCCTTCCCGCATCCCGTAATGAGACAGTGGCGTTCTTGTCTCAGCTCGCTGAGGCAGTTTTCTTCTCTGAACATTCCCAGCCACTCAGCTCCCCCCCCCCACACACACACACACTCCTGCTTCTCCTGAATACCCCAGCAGGAGCTTCTGATGACGGGCCTGCTCATCCCAACATCTCCCACCTCAGAGCCTGCCGTCAGTCCAGGGCATTCCTCTTGTGAGGCCATAGGCTGTCCCACCATCGAGGGCCACTTCCATTTTATTGATTGTCATTATATCTTATCATCTGGGCTGATTGTCTTTACTTCATATGAAATCAATTTTTACCTATCTCTGCCAAATATCACCACCTCCAGCCAGGGATAGTAACAACACCCAACTCTTACAGAGCTCTTAAATACAACAGCATCTCATTTAGTCCCCCCTGGAAGCCAGTGAGATGGGCACATTGCTGCTGCCCTTTTGAAAATGCAATGAGGCACAGAGAGGCTAACCTACCTGCCTAAGAGCTCACAGCTAAGGCCACTGCAGTATGTCTCCCTCTTTGACTGGTAATCACCACGTCATACGAACCCACTACAGATAGTCACTATTTTGGATCAATAAAGTCAAAGGAAAAAAATGGAACTATGTGTAACTACTACAGGCCAAGTTTCACGGACAGTACTTTATAACTGTATTATTTAATACTGTAATCTTGACCTGAATGTATTGTCATTAGGATTTTATAATTTTGTCCAGGGAATACAGGAGTTAGAGTTAATATGGTTGCAGTTCAGGGCTCATTGGCGCTGGACTGGAAAAGCTGTAGCTTCTATTCTCAGCATTTCCCAGAGCATGAGACACATCTCACCAGAGATATGCAAGGCTATTTCATGGGGGGAAGAACCGAAGGCTAAAGGGAGCTGAATTTGGAGAAATTTGATTCCAGTCCTTCAGCTATGTTTTCTAACCAGACGCTTACTCTTTAGAATGGATGGTTCTTTTCCTGAAGGCAGGGAGCCCTCACGAAGAATAGCACCTGCAGAGAACTTAAAAGTATTTGGTTTTGTACCCAGCCTCTGTTTTACTAGCCTTTTACTGGATTTCTGCCTATACAGGCAACCTTGTATTTTAAAAGCTGAGTTAATTTAAATACCCCTGTAGCACAAACAGGGAAGGCAGTCTCTGTGTATACAGGATGTGTGAAACTATAAGCTGTATCCACCAGTATTGAATGGGTACCCTCACGATGGAGGTATGGAAAGGTCTTAAAATCATGTCTGAATCACTGCACAAGACTGGATCGAATTATAGTCAATAGATCTCTCGTCCATCCATACAATCAAATAATCTGATCATCAAATAGTTGTGGGGATAGGTGAGCTGGGGCTCAAATCCCAACAGTGTCCAGATCAGTTAGGAGCCTTTGAGAGGGGCCTGGCACTGAACTTCCATGAGTCTGTCCGTTTTCTTTTAATGAGGTTAGTATCTATCTCTTGGTTCTGTGGGAGAACTTGGACAAGGTGAAACACATGTACCACCCCTGTCTGTCAGCTAACAGGCACTCAGAAAGCGTTCTTCCAGGCGATGGATTAATGCTTGGGAAAGTAATAATCCATCTATGGGATGGGCACACATTCTTTATTAGCCAGGATTTCCTGTCCCTCCTTTCCTCTCTCCCTTCTTTCCTCCCTTCTCTCTCTTCCTCCCTCCTTTCCCTCTTTGCTTCCTTTCACTGACAGGGTCTCATTATGTAGTCCAGACCGGCTTTTACCTTGGACTCCTGCTTCAGCCTCCTAGGCCCTCAGGTGCTAGGAGCGCAGCACAGCTGTGGTGAACTAGGATCTTAGTTAACCAGGGTGGCTGTCCATTCCCTGACCTGACTCTATAGGATGAGGAATTTGTGTTTCCTGCTGGCTGGTGATTCACACTGCCATTCTCCTTAGATTGTCTTTGCTTGTGAGACAGGGCCTTGCTGCCTGGCCCCATATGGTCTTGGACTCAAGTCCCTCCTGCCTCAGCCTCTGGGGTGCTGGGGTGGCCAGGGTATGGTACCATACTCAGCTTAAAAGTATCTTCTGATCCAAGTTTTTCCTCCTGATATCCTTCAAACCTTAGAAGTTAATGATAAGATTAAGTTTGCTTTGGTATTTTTTTTTTCCTAGTATCTAGCACCTTGGTCTCAGCTATGGAGAATCAGGGGAGGCAAAGGGGAGAGTAGTGAAGGAAAAGATTACGAGCCTGGCTATATTTAACTTCTCACCACAAGGTGCATTTTGCAAGAGATCACACGAATCAGCAATTCTTGGCTAGCATCCAACATATTGGATAGTGATACGCCCAAATGCTCCTTACCAGAAGTGGCTGGCGAGTTTATTCCCTCAGTTCTCTGCCTTCACTACAGCAAGCACATGAATGTACTTTCTACGGAGATCCGTGGCACAGAGACGGTGCACACACGACCAGCATCTGTTTGTGCAGCCTGAGGCCAGGAGAAAGGCTCTAAGGTGTGTGCTCCTTTGCCAAACATTGCTAATCACGCACGCCCTTGCCGGATCAGGCCGAGAAGACCCCAGGAGCGTATTGTGTAAAAGGATGCTGTCGTTCAGGAATTCCTGTGTGATTCCATTTTGGAGACTCCATGCACTGCATGCTGAAACCACAAGCTTTAGGGACTTGACAGCTACGGAACTGCAACACCCCAGGCCACGCTGCACTTTCTTCTCATGAGAGACAGACCGTCTGTACTTCCTCTGGAACTCCCCCATCACATCAGAACTTCCCCATCACAGCCTGCCCTGCGTTTTACAAACATGTGGCTTCTCTTTTCTTTTCAACCTTCCCCTCCTCCATGTAGAGTAGATACCTCCAGCTTTAGAAGGAAAATGTTTTACCTTCAGACAGGTGGCATTTGGAGACCAGCCTTCATAAGAGGCAAGGGCAATTAACCAATATAAATCATGTGTTAGAATGCCTCAGAAATACTGAGGGTTGTTATTTTGACTAATTTTGACTCAATTATACCTTCCAAGATGTACAAAGTCTTGGGCTTGAGTACTCATCAGGAAATGGCCTTAGAATTATCTGGGTCTCTATTCTTTATATTCTTCTTTGCGAATCAAGGTGGCCCGGGCTGTTACAGTTCCACGGGACATGCCCACTCATACAACCAGACAGCATTTTATAACCATGGTCAGGCCTCCCCTGGACTCTGAGAACAGGGAGCCCTCATGAGAACTGAGCTCTGGACTGGGATGGCCAGTCTTCTCTGCGTGCCACCAGGAAAAATCTGTTAAGATGATTTTTATATAGACTGAAGCCACTACCACGTGTAGCTCCCACTAGTACAGTGCAGATGCACAATTTCCTTCCTACTCCTGCGCTCCGACGTTCGAACGAGTTTCAGACTGCACCGGGAGAGGACGCTTTCTTCTGAAATGTGTCACACCTCCGTGAACGCCATTTGACAAGCACAGGACAGTGGACACAGTTTAGCATAAGTCATGTGAATTTCCACATAGCATCCAACAAACAAACAAACAACGACAACAAGGCCACCAAAAAAAACAGCACTTCAGAGCCAGATGCCAAGATTTTGCTATTTTGGCCATCACGTCGGGCTTTATTGCTGTAACTAAACGTAGGCCATGCATGAACTGGCTCTGCACATCACACGTTATTTTAGAGAACTGACTTGTCTGAGCCTCACTTTTGCCATGATGGAAAATGCTGGAGGCCTTTTGTGCGAACTGAAAAGATCACAGATTTTTAAAGCGCTTTCCTTGGTCTTGGCACATATGTGAGTAATAATTTTTATATTCTCTCCTTCCTCCTCCTTTGTTCTTCCTGTTCTTGGTATTAATAAATTCACATTTTTTTTTAAAAAAAATGGGTGGATTAGGAGGTACAGCATACCTTTGAAATACTCTCGCCTTGGGCTTTTTGTGCCATTTCGTTTGACAAAGGAAATGAAAACACCCATCATCAAGTCTGTGAAGAGTTCCCCCTCAAGGCTTTTGCACATCAGAGTAACCAAGCAGAAGGCCTCAGCCTGCCTGACTCGGGAACCTTACAGTGAGGCTCAACATTCTGGTGCTGAAGGGTCCAGGAAGCTCGGTGCAACCATCCAGTTCTGCCTGTGTCCCAACAGGGTGAAGAAGGCCATAGACTTGAGGTGGCATCCCATTATAATCACCCACTCTTCAGAGACAGATGTTGTCTACTCACTAGTGTGGAATCTCCAGCTTTGATTACCTTCCTCTGGGCCCCACCTTTTAAAGCTCCCACCAAGGTGACACCACTGCCCTGGAGGCTAAGGGCCAGCACAGGAACCTTTGAGGAACACATAACCAAACCATAGCAAAGGCTTTTTAAAACACTCAAATCCCAATTTGGCTTCTTCAGAAGTAGTACTCATAGGAGTAGAGCAGACACCCTTTGCCAACTCTCCTGGGAGTTTCTACTGTGCAGACTGTATTGGACAACTCTAGTGAGGCAAATCGAACATCTGCAGTTGCAAACACCTTTTACCATCTTGCCATCCAAAACACGGCCTTCAGCTTCACCTGAGCACTAATTCCAACTTGCCTAGGCTTGCCCCAAACCAGAGGATCAGGATCTGTGAGGCAGACTTACAGCATTGGTGCGTTTGGACTGTAGCTGGGGAAAAGAGTGGTAACTGACCTTTCTTAAGGATCCCGACACTAAAGGAACCTTATATTCCCATCTTACTGGTTCTTCCGCCAACCCTCCAAACTGGGAGACACAGTCCATATGTAACAGGTCAGGAAACTGGGACTTTACAAAGGGTAAATTTGTGTAAGGCCGACGAGGGGTGGCTACGGAACCGGAATTCAAGTTGATCTCTATGCACAACGCACTTTCCACTGTCTGCTCGTGATGCCTCTCGGCTATGACTCTAGCAGCTACTACCAGCATGAGTGGACAGCATCTGTGATTGAGAGAGGTGAACTTTGGGCTTTGCATTAAGGTAAACGTGTTTTGTTTATATTTCATGCACCATGCAGTAACTAAATTAGGCTCCAATCCAGAGCTGAACTCTTGAAGTTATCAGTCAGAGGACACCCAGCTGGATACTTCTGGAGTCGTTTTGAAGGTTCTGCGGTCAGCTTGGCATTTTATTTGCAAGCAGGACTTGATGAAAGCTCGCACCTGTCACCTCTCCAGGAAATACAAAACAAATCATTTGCATGAGTTCCCAAGATAGTTTCTTCTTTAGGCTAATTCTGAACTTTTTTCCATTGAACAACAAAAGTTTACTTTTTTTTTTTTTTTTGGCTTCCTATATAGTGTACTTGAAATGTGAGATGGGGTCAGAAGGTTTTTCACACCGCCGCTGTTCTTCGGAAAAGGCTTGTGTTCTGCCCTGTGTGTGAGCATTGCGTGGAACACCCTTCATTTCAGAAACACTGTCCTGGCCAGATCCCATTCCTTTGGTATATTATTTCCTTTACTTTCTCCAGTGCTGACACAGAAGAGCTGACAAGAAGCCATGTAAGAAAGAAAGGGCCTCCACTGGCTCACAGTTTGAGGGATACAGTTCGTCATGGCAGTGAAGGTACGCAGCAAGAGTGGTCACACTGCATCTGCAGTCAGGAAGCAGAGAGAAAAGGGTGCTGGTGCTCAGTCACCTTCTCCTCTTTGATGGGTGCTGGTGTTCAGTCACCTTCTCCTCTTTGATGGGTGCTGGTGTTCAGTCACCTTCTCCTCTTTGATGGGTGCTGGTGTTCAGTCACCTTCTCCTCTTTGATGGGTTCTTATGCTCAGTCACTTTCTCTTTTTTGATGGGTGCTGGTGCTCAGTCACCCTTTCCTCTTTGGTGGGTGCTGGTGCTCAGTCACTTTCTCCTTTTTATTCAGTCCAAGTCTCCAGCCCATGGCATAGTGCTGCCCATTCAGGGTGAGTCTTTCCTGCCCAGTTAAACCTTTCTGTAAATGCCCTCACAGACGCAGTTAACCGTGTGTGTCCGTGGTGTTCTAAAGCTCCTCAGGTTGATAGCCATCACGTGGCATGTATCAAGAGCCAGGCGGTGGTGGTGCATGCCTTTAATTCCAGCACTCGGGAGGCAGAGGCAGGCGGATCTCTGTGAGTTCGAGACCAGCCTGGTCTACAGAGCTAGTTCCAGGACAGGTTCCAAAGCCACAGAGAAACCCTGTCTCAAAAAAATAACAAAAATTGTTTTATTTCTGTCTAAGACACAAATACAAAAGTAAACACTGTTTCTAAAGTGTCTCTTGATTAAAAGATAGTTTTAGACTTTGCAATAAAAGATGAAAACAATTAAATCACCTAAACAAATTTACAATAATCAAGAGAAGAAGACACTGACAAAGAGCTAGACACAATGATCAATGGACCCACACAACTATGAACTGTTGGTTTGTGGCAAAGAGTCAAAGGTGCTTCCATATAAAGAAAAGAAAGACCAAAAAGAATGGGGCTGGAGTGAGTGGGCACTGGCATGCAAAAGCTAACTGAGTCTCAACTTGTACTCCACATTCTTTACAAACACCAACTCAAAATGGATGATAATTACAAATATAAAATGTACACCTACAAAATATTCAGAAAAAATCATTTCTATTTAAGTTGCTGAGAGCCTAGATGTGGAGTCAGAAGTGTGAGACATGAAAGATGACACCCTTAAGTTAGACCACAGGAAGCATTGCTGCACAGACATCATTTTAAAAATGGAAAAGTGACCTAGGACAGAGAGGGCCCGAGGAAACAAGCTCCACTGGGAGCAGAGGCCAGGAGCAAATCCAGTCCTTGGAGCCAACCCAGTCCTGGGACACCAGCAGATCAGGACTGAGCCAGCAATCAGACCCAGAGTCAGTGATCTCCACCAGAACAGATCCAACTCCAAGCCAGGGACTTCTGCAGGAGGAAATCCAGACCAGGATTTACAGAAACAAATCAAAGCCAGCAGTCTAGGCCAAAGTAGGCCTGAAACAGCAAACTGCAAGGGAGCAGAGCAAAGCACTGGAGCACTGAGCTATCTCCAGGAACAGGAGTAACCAACCGGGTAACTAGAACTGTGACACTGACTGTACCACGAGGAACAACCAAATCTGAGCTTTGGATTCACTGGCACCTAGAAGATTATTCAACAGAATCTCAGACAGCCCCAACCACACCTATTAGAGGAAAAGATGAGTAGAAAAGGTAAGAACACATGCTACACCACAAAGAGCAACACAATACCAGTAAAACCTAAAGACCCTACAACAGCAAGACCTGAACAACCAAATATGGATGAACCAGAAGAAAATGATCTAAAAAATAGTCTCAAGAGAACATTTGAAATTCTTAAAGATGAAATGAGAAATTCCCTTAACGAAATGGAGGGAAAAAACAAACGAAAAATTGGAAGATATCAGCAAATCACTTAAAGAAAACCAAGAAAAAGAAATCAAACATATAAAACAAAATTTCCAGGACTTGAAAACTGAAATACTAACAATAAAGAAAACATAAGCTGAAGGAATTATAGAAAAAGATCAGGAACCACAAATGCAAGCATGAACAGCAGAATACAAGAAATGGAAGAGAGACTCTCAAGCACTGAAGATACAATAGAGGAAATAGACTCATCAGTTAAAGAAAACATTAAATCTAACAAAAGCTTAACCAAAAAAATCAATGAAATATGGGACACCATGAAAAGGCCAAATCTTAAAATAATAGGTATAGAAGAAGAAGAAGTTCAACTCAAAGGCACAGAAAATTTATTTAACAAAATCATAGAAGAAAACCTTCCCTACCTAAGAAAGATATGCCTATGAAGATACAAGAAGCTTACAGAACACCAAATAGACTGGCTCCAAAAAAAAAATCCTCTCAATACATAATAATCAAAACACTAAACATACAGAACAAAGAAAGAATATTAAGAGCTGCAAAGGGAAAAGGCCAAGTAACATATAAATGTAGAACTATCAGAATTATACCTGACTTCTCATTGGAGACAATGAAAGCCAGAAGGTCATGGTCAAGAATTATGCAGACATTAAGAGACCACGGATGCCATCCCAGACTACTATACCCAGAAAAATTGTCAATCACCATAGAAGGACAAAACAAGATATTCCATGACAAAACTAGATTTCACCAATACCTAGCCACAAACCAAGCCCTCCACAAAATACTAGAAGGAAAACTCCAACCCAAGGATGATGGCTACATCAACAAAAACACAGACAATTAATGATCTCATTACAGCAAATCCCAAGGAAGAAAAAATGCACAAATTAGCATCACCAATGATGAAAACTAAATTAACAGGAGATAGCCACCACTGGTCATTAATATTCCTTAATGTAAATGGACTCAACTCACCTATAAAAAAAGGTACAGGCTAACAGATTGGATAAAAAAACAAAATCCATCCCTCTTCTGCATACAAGAAATGCATCTCAACCTCAAAGACAGACATCATCTCAGAGTAAAAGGTTGGGAAAAATATACCAATCAAATGGACCTAAGAAACAAGTGGGTGGAGCTATCATAATATCTAACAAAATAGACTTCAAGCTAGAATCAGTCAAAAGAGACAAAGAAGGTCATTTCATATTAGTCACAAGAAAAATCCATCAGGAGGAAATTTCAGTACTGAACATCTATGCTCCAAATACAAGGGCACCCTCATATGTCAAAGAAACACTTCTAAAGCTTAAATCATATATTAAACCCCACACACTAATAATGGGAAACTTCAGCACTCCCCTTTCACCACTGGACAGGTCAATCAGGCAAAAAATGAATAGAGAAATGAGAACTAACAGATGTTATGACTCAAATGGACTTAGTAGACAACTATAGAATATTCCATCTAAACAGAAAAGAATATACCTTCTTCTCAGCACCTCATGTAACCTTCTCAAAAATTGATCACATACTCGGTAACAAAACAAACCTCAACAAATACAAAAAAAAATGGAATAACCCAATGTACCTTATCAGACCACCATGATTTAAAATTAGAAGTCAACAGCAATACTAATTCCAGAAAACACACAAACACATGGAAATGCTCACCTGAATCATAAATGGGTTAAGGAAGAAATAAAGGGGAAAAATAAAGACTTCCTAAAACTCAATGAAAATGAGCACACAACATACCCAGATATATGGGACACAATGAAAGCAGTGTTAAAAGGCAAGTTCATAGCACTAAACACCTACATAAAGAAGCTGGAAAACTCCCATACCAGTGAGTAAACAAACATTTAAAAACTCTAAGAACAAAAAGAAGCAAACTCACATAAGAGAACTAGATGGCAAGAAATAATCAAATTAAGAGCTGAAATCAACAAAATAAAAACAAAGAAAACAATACAAAGAATCAATGAGACAAAAAGATGGTTCTTTGAGAAAATCAACAAAATAGACAAAACTTTATCCAAACTAACCAAAAGGCAGAGAGAGAATATCCAAATTAACAAAATCAGAAATGAAAATGGGGACATAACAGACATGGAGGAAATACAGAGGATCATCAGGTTATATTTTGAAAACCTGTACTCCACAAAATTGGAAAACGTAAAGGAAATGGGCAACTTTCTGGATAAATATCACTTACCAAAATTAAATCAAGACCAGATAAGCAAATTAAACAGACCTATAACTGCTGAAGAAATAGAAACAGTCATCAAACATCTCCCAACCAAATAAAGCACAGGATCAGATGGTTTCAGCTCAAAATTCTACAAGACTTTCAAAGAACTAATACCAATACTCCTCAAATTATTCCACACAATAGAAACAGAAGGAACATTGCCAAACTCTTTTTATGAGGCTATAATTACCCTGATGCCCCAACCACAGAAAGACATTACTAAGAAAGAGAATTACAGACCAATCTCACTCATGAACATTGACGCAAAAATACTAAATAAAATACTAGAAAATTGAATCCAAGATCACATCAGAACCATCATCCACCATGATCAAGTTGGCTTCATCCCACAGATGCAGGGATGGTTCAATGTACAAAAATCTGTCAATGTAATTCACCATATAAACAAGCTGAAAAACAAAAACCACATGATCATCTCATTAGATGCCGAAAAAGCATTTGACAAAATACAACATCCCTTCATGATAAAGGTCTTGGAGAGAGGAGGGATACAAGGAATATACCTAAACATAATAAAGGCAATATACAGCAAGCCAACAGCCAACATCAAACTAAATGGAGAGAAACTCCCAATGATTCCACTGAAATCAGGAACAAGACAAGGTTGTCCATTCTCTCCATATCTATTCAATATAGTTCTTGAGGTCTTAGCCAGAGCAATAAGACACCAAAGGGAGATCAAGGGGATACAAATTGGAAAAGAAGTCAAACTCTCACTGTTTGCTGATGATATGATAGTTTACATAAGTGATCCCCAAAATTCTACCAAGGAACTTCTACAACTCATAAACACTTTCAGTAATGTAGCAGGATACAAGATTAACTCAAAAAAATCAGTAGCCCTCCTGTACACAGATGATAAAAGGGCTGGGGAAGAAATCAGAGAATCAACACCCTTCACAATAGCCACAAATGGCATAAAATATCTCAGAGTAACTCTAACTAAACAAGTGGAAGACTTGTATGACAAGAACTTTAAATCTTTGAAGAAAGAAATTGAAGAAGACGCCAGAAAGTGGAAAGATCTCTCATGCTCTTAGATAGGCATAATTAAAATAGTAAAAATGGCAGTCTTACCAAAAGCAATCTACAGATTCAATGCAATGCTCATCAAAATCTGATGGAGGAGGGTCATCTTTCTATCTATCAACAAAAATCCCAGCAAAATTCTTCAAAGACCTCAAAAGAACAGTACTCAGCTTCATATGGAAAAGCAAAAAAAAAAAAAAAAAAAAAAAAAAAACCATGATAGCCAAAACAATCCTGTACAATAAAAAAACTTCTGGAGGCATCACAATCCCTGAGTTCAATCTCTACTACAAAGCTACAGTTCTGAAAACAGAGTGGTATTGGCATAAGAACAGACAGGAGGTCCAATGGAACTAATTAGAAGACCCAGATATCAATCCACACATCTTTGAACACCTGATATTTGATAAAGAAGCAATAAAAATCAAATGGAAAAAAGAAAGCATATTTAACAAGTGGTGCTGGCATAACTGGATATCAACATGTAGAAGAATGAAAATAGACCCATATCTATCACCATGCACAAAACTCAAGTCCAAATGGATCAAAGACCTCAACATAAAGCCAGCCACACAGAACCTTCTAGAAGAGAAAGTGGGAAGTACACTTGAACACATTGGCACAGGGAACCACTTTCTAAATATAACCCAAGCAGCACAGACACTGAGAGAAACAATAAATGGGACCTCCTGAAACTGAAAAGCTTCTGTAAAGCAAAGGACACAGTCAACAAGACAAAACGACAGCCTACAGAATGGTAAAAGACAGAGGTCTGATCTCCAATATATACAAAGAACTCAAGAAATTGGACACCAAAAGATCACATAGTCCAAAAAAAAAAAAAATGGAGCACAGACCTAAACAGAGAACTCTCAACAGAGGAATCTAAAATGCTGAAAGACACTTAAGGAAATGTTCAGCATCCTTAGTCATCAGAGAAATACAAATCAAAATAACTCTGAGATTCCATCTTACACCTGTAAGAATGTCCAAGATCAAAAACATTGATGACAACTTATGCTTAAGAGTTTGTGGGGAGAAGGGAATACTTCTGCATTGCTGGTGGGAATGTAATCTGGTACAGTCCTTTTGGATGTCAGTGTGGTAATTTCTCAGAAAATTAGAAAACAACCTTCCTTAAGAACCAGTAATACCACATTTGGATATATATCCAAAGGATGCTCAATCGTGCCACAAACACATGTGCTCAACTATGTTCATAGCAGCTTTGTTTGTCATAGCCAGAACTGGAAATAACCTAAATGCCCCTCGATCAAAGAATGGATTAGAAAAATGTGGTACATTTACACAATGGAGTACTACATAACAGAAAAAATAATGACATCTTGAATTTTGCAGGAAAATGGATGGAGCTAGAAAATATTATTTTGAGTGAGGCAACCCAGACACAGAAAGACAGTTATCACATGTACTCACTCATAGGTGGTTTTTAAACATAAAGCAAAGAAAGCCAGCCCACAAATCACAATCCCAGAGAACTTAGACAACAATGCAGACACCAAGAGAGACTTACAAAGATATAATCTACATGGGAAGTAGAAAAAGACGAGATCTCCTGAGTAAATTGGGAGCATGGGGACCTTGGGGGAGGGTTGAAGGAGGAGCTAGTTCCAGGACAGCTAGGGCTGTTACACAGAGAAGCCCTGTTTCGAAAAACAAAACAAAAGAAAAAAGAATGGCTGGCCAATAAGCACATTAGGATGTGCTTAACATCATTGGTTACTGGAAAACTGTGAACCAAAACCACAACGAGGTGTTTCTATGCATCTGTTGGGATGACATGGAATAACAGAGTAATGTCAATACCAGGAGCAACCGAATCGCAGACACTGCTGGTGGCGATGTCAAGTTGGCACAGAAAGCTCTGGAAGTTTCCTATACATTTGTTTACAGTGGCCACGGGGTCTAGAAATTCAATATAGTTAACCAGTAAAATTAAAATGTATGTCCACACAGAAACTTATTTGCAGGCATTTATAGTAACTTTATCTAAACTTGTCACAAATGGGAAACAGCCCCGATGCCCTTCAACTGGGAAGTGGATCTGCAAACTGCAGCACACACCTACAACAGGACACCATCCAATAGCAAAAAGGAACCAACTGTCGGTGCAGACAGCAACATGGACGAACCTCTAATGCATTTTACATGAAGAGAAGGAAGCCAGATGGCAAAAGAGTATCCACAGTATATGTTATAACACGTGTGCGGGCATATCACAGTGAATTCCGTAAGCAATATAATTAATATATTTATTAATAACAACAAAGGCATAATTACATAAGGAGCATCTGATCCCATTTAGATGGTCAAAGGCCTTTCTAACGACTGTATATTTGTCAAAATACACAGACTTTTAGTGACAGGGTGAATTTTACTCTATGTAAACTTAAATACTTTTAGCGTGAAAATGTATCCCTAAGCATTCCATTCAACTTATATAGATGGTGTATCTACTGAATATATATATATATAAGGAAAGAGCTACTAATTAATGGCTCGTGGAATCAGAATGAGTCAGGTTTCTCTACGGTCTTGAAATAATACACTTGACCCAGAAATTGAAATAACTGCAATGCCCATGAATGGGGGGGGATTCGGGAAATAAACAACAGTTGGAATATATAGTCACTTAAACATTAGGGCTACTAACATTTGCTGTATTGCAATCTACAAAGAATGCATACTATCTGAATGCTTACAAAGATTTCTCTTATTAGTCTGTAGCCATTTATTTTTACGAAGCTCAGGGCGGAAAGAATAAAGCCATGAGGAGTGTTCCGAGGAGAAGCTTACTTGGGCTGCAGCAGGTTAAGTTTCTGGGGAGCTCCTAACCAATCTGGGAATGTTTCCGAAGTGTTCAGTTGTGTCAAGTTTGAATTAGCTTCATGTGATTTTCAGTGTCTTCAGTATATTTTACAACATAACAACTTAAAAAAAAATCTTATTAAGGGCTGGAGAGATGGCTCAGTGGTTAAGAACACTGGCTGCTCTTCCAGAGGACCCAGGTTCAATTCCCAGCACCCACATGGCAGCTCACAACTGTCTGTAATGCCAGTTCCAGGGGTTCTGACACACAACAATGCACATGAAATAAAGTTTTTTTTTTAAAAAAAGAAGAGTTATTAAAGCAATTCATGTAGGAAAGTGAGCATCTGCCGGGCGGTGGTGGTACATGCCTTTAATCCCAGCACTTAGGAGGCAGAGGTAGGCAAGAGTTCTGTGACTGTGAGGACCTGCCTGGTCTACAGAGTGAGTTCCAGGACAGCCAGGGCTACGCAGAGAAACCCTGTCTCAAAATAACAACAAAAGCGAGCATCTGGGAAGCCACCCTTTATCCAAAAATTTGAACACAACACGTGACTATTGACACGTGTATTGCCTCCCAGGAGCAACTGATATTGAATTATGCCTCTCAATCTCTTGCTTATCTCAGTTTGACCTTATACATTTCAGGGTGTGAGTAAGAGATTATGAAAAAGACATTGTGTTGTATATCATCTTTCAGGGCTTAACTTTTTACCCAGCGTGACACTGCTCCGTTCACAGATGCAGCAGCCTGTTTGTGACTATTTTACTTTCACACTTATAATACCCTATCCTGGCAATAGACCACAGTTTCTCTAACTGTATCAGAGCGTTAGGGATGGCTCTATTCGTCCATAATGACCAAATGTCGCAATAAGCATTAGTTTTAGAATAAAAATTTAGGAATGTGTGCATAGAGGGTAATGAGGACTCACGTTGATGTAACTCGTGTATAGGAACTCCTTTTTCTGTGATGAATGCACACAGAGGACTTAAGGAAGTGGGATCTTCAATCTGCATACTGTGATAACCAGGGTATTCTCTCTTCATTCAACAATGAAGGTTGCAACCCAACTGCCTTCTGGTTCTTCTTAAAGCTTTTTTTTTATAGTCTTAAAATTGTGTTTTATTAAAAGAAATACTGAAATGCACAGTTCTTAGAAAGAACTATATAGAACTTAGAAAGAACTATCTAAACAAATAAATAAACGTGGATACTGAAGTTTTCCTTTTTCTCCCTATCCCAGGCCTTTTTTTCTTTGCTCAAACCATCTCCATTCCTCAGCTTTGTTTTCTAGGGGCTTCCACCAAGAGCTTTGTTTGAACTCAAAATACTTGAATTAAAAAGACACGTAATGATAAAAAAAATACAGAAAGAAAGAGACATCCTAATTCAACACTCATCTGAATTAAAATTACCTACAAAGAAAGAGCAGAAAAAAGAATTCCAAGTTTATGGATAGAGCAAAATGTGATGGTTTGGTTTTCTTTTTATTAATTCATCAAAAAAATCATTACATATAATTTTTTGATTTGTGAAATGCTCAGAGCAAGCTTTAAACATGTATCCATTTTCAAGCTTATGTAAACATCCCATCCCCAGTTAGACGATTTAGAGATTGTCTACCATTACATCTTACTGTAATGGTAGACAATGGTATGCACATCTGGGTAGGGCAGAAAGGACATCAGTGTAGGCAAATCTTTTGTATGTCACCTAGTAACTGTCTCATCTAGGGCACAGTAATAACGCTCCTCAGTTTCTCTGCCTGCCAAACGAGTGTTGTAAAGATTGGATGAGATAAGTAAATTGCCTTCTACAACATTTAGCATATATGAGCCCTCTTGTGAATGTAAACATACCTGCCTCCCTACGTCTTTCCTGCTCTCTTAATACCTAACTCAGAGCTCATAATGACTGTGATTGCCTTGTGCTGCTTTTCTTAAAGGGAACACTCCTTCCTCTGTGGAAAGATCCAGTGAAGATTGAAAAACTGAATTTGAAAGCAAATGAATGAAACTAGAAAAAAAAAATCCTGAGTGAGGTAACCCAGACCCAGAAAGACAAACATGGTGTGTACTCACTCATAAGTGATATTAGATGTAAAGCAAAGGATAACTATGTTGCCATCCACAGAGCCAGAGAGGCTAGGAGACAAGGAGGACCCAAGCAGGGGATGCATGGATCTCCCTGGGAAGGGGAAATAGAAGAGATCTCATGGGTGAACGGGGGCAGGGATGGGGCTGGATGGAGGGGGAGAATACTGAAAGAGATGACTGGAAAGGGAAGGGACGTTTGGGGATCACATTGAAATCCGATGCAAGGGAAAGTCCCACAAACCTACGAGGATGACCCCATCCAAGACTGCTAACAACAGCGGATACGTAGCCTGAACTGGCCCTTGCCCGTGATCAGATCGGTGACTACCCCAATAGCCATCACAGAGCCTTCATCCAGTAACTGATGGAAGCAGATCCCACAGCCAAACATTAGGCCAAGCTAATTCTGCTGAAGAGTCTGAGACGTCAAGGACATTACAAGAGAAGTCACAGAAACAACTAACCTGGGATCATAGGAACTCGCAGAGTCTGAACCAACAGCCGGGGAGCCTGCATGGGACCGGCCTAGGACCTCTACAAACACGTAACAGCTGTGTAGCTTGGTCTACTTGTGGGACTCCTAACACGGGGGCAGGGGCCATTCCCTAAGGCTTTTTACTGGCTTTTGAGATCCTATTCTGGATTGCCTTGCCCAGCCTGAACACAGAGGAGGAGCTTAATCTTGTCTCAACTTGATAGCCATACTTTGCTTATGTCCATGGGAGCCCTGCCCCTTCCTGAACAGAAACAGAGGAGTAGAAGGGGTTGGGGCAGAGGGAAGTTGGGTGAAGGGATGGAAGGAGAGGAGGGAGGGGAATTTGCAGTTGGGATATTAAATAAATAAATATATGAAATTTAAAAAAACAGACAAATGAAATTTAAAAAAAGATAAAAAAAAGCCAGGCAAACAAACAAAACAAAAACCCCGCCACCCAGTTTCCTTAGCTCCTTCCTTTCCTAAGAGAAAATACATAAGAAAACCAGCAAAGTCTCAGCCCTGGTGGCTTTATAGCTCCTCATCTATAGAAGTTGCACACTCTCTACGTTTCTCCTGAAATCCTCAATCCTGTCAGGGCCGGGAACTCCAACTTCAGACCCCACTTTTGCCCATACAGCTTTATGGGAACAAAAGCTCTTAGCCAATTAGGGCAGGTCATCATGTACTCCTTTAGCTATCATTGGGGTGGAGAGAAACAGCAAGGAGGAAAAATACTAGGGTCTTTTTAAAGAAGAATGTGCCAAATATATGTCCCTAAGGCCAGGTCAGTCTAAGCAGCCCACAGCCAAGGCTGAAAGAGAAGTGGAGGGCCGACCCCCTGGACAGGGTGAGATGGGGAGATCACTCATCCAAAGGTTATCCAGTGGCAAAGGATCGCTGGCCCCATGGTTCCTCTCAAAGAAAGCCCCAGGCTTCTACTGTGGAGCATGTGGACTCCCAACCTCCACGCCTGTCTCTTTTCTTAGCTAGTGTTCTCTTGAAAGTGTACTGCCACCCTGATCTCACACACCAGTGATCTGAAATACCTTCCCCAGGGAAACAATCAATTCTGAAACTGCTTTCTCCCGGCCCAACCACATCCTCCGCTAGATGTCCCGCCGTCAGGTTCAAAGGCATCGGCTTCAGACTCGGTTTCCACTGCGGCTTTATGGGGACCCTGAGTTTTCAGTTTAGTCCACAATAAGACATTAAATGACCAGTGGCTGCCGCCATTGCTTGTTAAAAGAACTCATATGAAGCCGGGCGGTGGTGGCGCACGCCTGTAATCCCCGCACTCGGGAGGCAGAGGTATGCGGATCTCTGTGAGTTGGAGGTCAGCCTGGTCTACAAGAGCTAGTTCCAGGATAGGGCCCGACACTACAGAGAAACCTTGTCTCAAACAAACAAAGAACTCACAGGACTAGCAAAATGCTTTCTGTTTGCCCTGGTCACTTCCTGATGGAGAGGAAGCAGCTGTTTGCACTTTACCTTAAATGGAGCTAAACCACTACTCTCTCACATCCATTCGGACACGTGTTCTGACTAATCCGTCTCATTGCAAGCATTGGATGATGGAGACAGATGGATTAATATTCCCAGTCTCTGTTTCTGTAAAATGGGACCAGCCACCCTGGGAACCATTTTCTTTGCTACTTGAAATATCCAGTACCCACACTCCCTCTCAAAGCAAGTCCCACAGACAGAGGCACACACTCGTTTCTAGCTTTGGCTAGGGGCCACCTCCTGCCCCTTGTTCCCAGGCCGCCCATTATCCCTTCTTACCCGCTATCTGATGAAGCTGCAAGCCCAGGCTCAGCATCAGCGGCAGGAGGAACATGGTCTGTATCGATCTGAAACAGACAATTGAGAGTCTCAGAGCTCAGTGAGTTTTCTCAGCCTCTGCTGGCTTAACTACTCCCAAGAGAATAGTAAGGGCCCAGATACAAATTTTGTGGGAGACACGGGTGACAGCCAAGGCAAGAGCAGAAGCGGCAAATGTCTTTTCTGCAGAAGAGGGCAGACACGAGGGCAGACACAAGGAGGAAGGCGGCACTCTTTCTGAATTCAAACGAGACGCTCTTCTTCCTTCTTTCGCGGCCTTTTCTGGAGGAGAGGATGGACCTCGTCGTTCACACACAGTGGTGATGATCTGTATCCTTTCGTACCTCCCCTGTCACTTTCTGAAGTTTAGTCAATATCGAAATCTTGAACACCAGCCTTACTCACCAAATAAATAAGGTACGCCATCTTCTCTAGCTGGACCAGGACTTAGAGAGGACCCTGAAGAACAGGAGATCAACTTAGGAGACCAGAGCTGGTATCTCATTACTTCCTAGTTGGAACACATCAAGCTCTTGAGTGCTGCGACCCATTGCTCCTGTTGTGTGGCTTGCCTCTTAATGAGCTTTCTAATTATTATTTTTTAATTATTTTTTGAAACAGGGTCTCATACTATCCTGGCTGATTCTATCCATGTAGCAGAGACTGGCTTTAAACCCCTGATTCTCCTGCTCCTACTTCCTGAGTACACAAGCGCCACTGTACCTGCCCTACTTTTTATTTCTTTGAACACATTAAATGGAGATAATTTATTAGTTATTCTAAGTCATACCTCAAAGAAGCTGATTAATATCTATATGCTGAAAATATTTACATCCATGTTGTAAAAACTTTATTGACTATTAGTTGTGTACAACAACAGATTTCATCATGCCTCTTCATCCATGTCCTTCGATCATATTTACTCCCATTACCCTATAATGTTCCTCCCATCTCCTAATGGCTCCCTTCCTTACTAGCAGCTCTCCTATTTTCACATATTTTTTTCTAAAAATGACATTGATTTCTTCTTGATGGCTGATAATATTCTACTGTATACATATGCAACGTATTTTTTATCTATTCATCCATCAGCGAGCACCTGGGCCACTGTCATAACTTGGTTACTATGAATGGTACAGCAATAAGCATGGATACACAAGAATTTTGGTGGATGACTTAGATTCCATTGGGTTCTTAGGAGGGGACCAGCTGGGTTTTCTTTTTTTTTGAGGAATATCCATGGTAATTGCCATGTGACTGTACTAATTCTCATTCCCAGTGGCAGGGTGCGAGAATTCATTTTCCCTGCATCTTTCTCCAGCATCCGATGTGTTTTGCTGTTTCCTTGAAGACATCCATTCTGACTGGGGGGGGTTGGAGTGGGGGGAAGGAACCCCAGTGTTTTCTGAGAGCTCTAGACAGAGCGGGTCTAGCGGGGGTGGGAGGTGTGATGGTCCTGCTCCAGCTCAGTCTGGTTCCACCTTCTGTTTCGCTTCTCATTCCAGGTTATCTGCATCCACAGAGCAGTCGGGAAGGCACACTGTCTTCAGCTCTTCTCTCTTGAGGGGACCTTGAGGCTTTATTAGCTGTAGACCCATTTCTCCAAGAAAAGCTGTACATCTGAGTCCTGGGAGAGCAGAGATGTTCAGAGAACACAGTATGTTGGTGAAGAGATACTCTGGAGCCCGGCGAACTTCACTTGCATTTTTAGAAAAGGATGTTGCTTTGGTTAGAGAATTGCATGGCAAGTTGCATGGCAATGCAGACAGACTTAGAGGGCAGTGTGATCGCTTGCATTAGGATGCTGGGGCTCGTAGAAGAAAGTGACCTGTTGAAGGTCTTGTTATCTATGTGTTCTTTAGATTTATTTATTTAATAATAGTCTTATAAATAAGACTATTAAATATAGTAAACACACAAAAGAAAGCTGTATAAACCTAATGCAGAGTCTCACAAGCACAATATTAATTCGGGGGGGGTGTTTAGTGTGTACACACAGTCGTGTGACCAACACCGCTACTTAACTCTGATATTTCGACATTTTAATTACCACAAGAAAGGAACTATACCCAGTTAGAGAAATTCCTATTTCCCCTTCTCTTTCCTGGAATCCCTAGCAGTTACAAATCTGCTTTCTGTTTTGGTCAGCTATGTGTGCTGGACATTTCACATAAACGACATCAAGCAGCTCTTGATCTTTGTGACAGGCCTCTTGCGGTGAGCATAATGTCAAGATTCACCTGTTGTGTGTCACGGATCAATACTTTTTTCCTTTCATAAAGTTACTCCACTGTATAATAAGCCAAGTTTGTTTATCACTTCCTAACATTTTCTTGTAAGAACAAAATATGTTCTGTTCATATCTGGGTCTCTAACCTGTTTTGAGTTACTTTTTTTGGGGGGGGGGATAGATAAGGTTCTTTTGCGCATGTTTCACTAAAATTTATTTTAAAACTAAACTATTCTTTCTCTGTGGAATTATCTCAGCCTCCTTGATGACAGATGTGGGGGATGCGTTGCTGGACTTTTTGTCCATTTTGCTCAGCTCTCTGTCTGTCCTGTGTCCCTATCACACAGTGCTAATTACTGTAGCTTTGGGGCGAGTTTGAACTCAGGAAGTGAGAGACCTTCAACTTTGTTCCTTCTCAAGTCCTTTCTCTCCCTGGCTTCACCCTTCCTGCTTCTTTGCTTCTCTCCCTTGAATTTCTTTCTTTCTTTCTTTCTTTCTTTCTTTCTTTCTTTCTTTCTTTTTTTGGTGTGCAATAAAATCATGGTTTTTATTTATGGAATGTCAATTTTATTCTTTTTTTTAAAAAATTATTTATTTATTTATTAAAGATTTCTGACTCTTCCCCGCCACTGCCTCCCATTTCCCTCCCCCTCCCCCATCAAGTCCCCCTCCCTCGTTAGCCCAAAGAGCAATCAAGTTTCCCTGCCCTGTGGGAAGTCCAAGGACCACCCACCTTCATCCAGGTCTAGTAAGGTGAGCATCCAAACTGCCTAGGCTCCCACAAAGCCAGTACATGTAGTAGGATCAAAAACCCATTGCCATTGTTCTTGAGTTCTCAGTAGTCCTCATTGTCCACTATGTTCAGCAAGTCCGGGTTTATCCCAGGCTTTTTCAGATCCAGGCCAGCTGGCCTTGAATTTCTGTATGAATTTTAGGATAGACTTGTGTATTCTGCACAAGAGAAACTGATGGTTTGCTTTGGTAAGAATTTCATTGACTCTGAAGCTCTGTCCAAAGGGAATATGATAATCTCATCATCAAGTCTTCCAACCCTTGAAAGAAGTCTGTCTTCATGATTTTTCTTTTTTCCCAGCTTTTGAAACTTTAAATATGCTATTTTTTATTATTATTATTATTATTATTATTATTATTATTATTGGTGATATGGGCAAGTGTGAGTGTGTGTGCTTTGATGTGCATGTGGAAGTCAACTTTATAAAGTTGGTTCTCTCCTTGCACCTTTCTATGAGCTTTGGGAATGGCATGTTGGTCTCCAAGCTTGCCTAACAAGCACCTATACCCATCGAGTAATCTCAACATCCCAAGCTTTTAAAGCTTCCTATTTGCATATTTAGAAGTTATGCACTCTGATAATTAAAACAATTTGAACAAAAAAAATGGCACTCTGATAAAACCGCATGTTGCAGCCTGCAGGATGCCATGGACCACTGTGGATTTTACTCAAGATTGCACCTCCTCCCACCCAATTTCTTCCCTTGACGGCGTAAGTTCTTTCCCCTTTCCTGTCAGTCAGATCTGAAGACGGGAGAGGCAAGCAGAAGACTTTGTTACCAGTTGTTATGGCTTCTGTGATGTGAAAAGGAGAGCCCAGTCGTTTAAACTTGGTCCATCCTCGTCACATGACAAAGTTAAACAGTGTAAAAAAGT
Organism: Alexandromys fortis; assembly: GCF_014885135.2. Taxonomy (NCBI): domain Eukaryota; kingdom Metazoa; phylum Chordata; class Mammalia; order Rodentia; family Cricetidae; genus Alexandromys; species Alexandromys fortis. Next base: position 13,813,798 of record NW_026067895.1, on the reverse strand, counting down.
AAAATCCAAAGGCGGTACTCGTGGGGTGCTCAGTGCGTGTTGCTGGTGCTTGTTCCCCACCCCCATCTGCCCTCTCGTGTCTGCCTGCTTCTTTCTTTCAAAGGAAGAGATTCTCGCTTACATTTCTGGGTTCTTTGGCCTCCACTTATTGAGTTTCAGGATGTAAGCCACATCAAGTATTCAGACAAGGTTGAGGAGGAATGGAGGGAAGCATGTGAGCACCAGGAAGCTGAGCTGCGTGGTTGCTGACTAGGTCATTTTCTTAGATCTATATTTTGAAAGAAAACCTATAGGGAATGGCTGACAATATGGATAAGTAGTTTAAAATATACAGTAAAACTCCTGGGCTTGGGGAATCGAGTCATCGGGGTAGTAGAGAAGCAGGAATAGCCGTCGGATCGGAGGTGCCTGTGAGAGTTCCAAGTGAAGCTACTCAGGAGGAAAAAGGGCAGACATTCCAAGTTGGAGGATATGGTTAAGACCTTGTATAAAAGTAACATAGGCCACAGTGCGCATGACATCAACCACGAGAGATGGGAAAGACAAAGTATGAAACAACAGACGTGGAGTTTTCCAACATGCCTGGGCCATTGTGAGGAGAGGCACCAGCAAAGAAGAAGCAGACCAAGCGTGAAGGTCCAGCTGATAGCACTTGTTAACTATCGATTTCGCTCTGGGTGTTCTGATCTTTTGTATACTGAAAGCTAAGCGATGCCGAACAGACTGCCCTCCCCAAATTCACCAGTTAAAATAGGTGGCCCCCATGGGCCATGAGCACTTCGTTGTAATGTAAACCAGGCAATTCAGAATCCTTGTGTTCCGTGGCCTGCTTTATAGGGAACTTGACATTCTTGTTCACTGTCTGTTTTATTCCTCACAAGCAAACCCCGTGAAACTAGTGACTGACCCTTGCTGAAAGCCAGCAGAAAGGGTTGTTAATTAATCCAGACATCTGCCTACACATCTCCCTTCTGACTCCTGGACAGCCCTGATGTTTCGCCATGTGGGATGCTGTGACTCAAGGCTCTTTTTCCTTTGAGGTTTGTTAGTATATCAGATGATTTTCTCCAGGGCAGAATAAACTAAGGCCTGACACACCAGGCATTCATTCTTTCAATAACAAAGTTCTTAGGCTGGTCTCAAGAGATGTCTTCAGAATCCACTTGAGGTGACTTTGAAACTGGTGTTTCTAGAGTGGACAGTCATGGAAGAAGCCAGACCATCTGGTGGAGACATTGGGTCAACAAAAGCTCAAAAATGCCCATTGTACCCTGTTGATGGGGGTGGAGGTGAGGTGGGGGCAAGCTGGCTCGAGAACGTGAGCATGGGAGAGCTGCTCCCCCACCCCCATCGCCTGTGGCAGGTAGGAGAGCTGAGTATGCCCCTCACCAGCTGCAGCACTCTGGAGATCTGGCCTGGTACTTCCCCTGGTCAATAACACTATAGCTGACCCTGTTAGCAGGGATGCGGGTGTGCCAGTCCAACATTATGAGTGTGAGAGAGACGGCCCCACTACTGGCCTGCCCTACAACAGCACGGGTGAGAGAGAAGCCTCCTCCTTGCCCTTTGCCCCTCACCACCTGCAGCAGGTGGGAGAACTTGCCCCAGGGTCACGAGAGTGGGAGAGCAGGCCCTGCACCTTTCCTGGGCATCACAGTAGAGCCAGTCTCCTGGACATGATAACAAGACAGCTGGTACCCTGCACTAGCTGCAGCACTCTGGAGAATGGACCCCACATCTGGCCTGGGCAACACAGTAGAGCTGGCCCCTAGTGTTAGGAATGGGGGTGAGCTGCCCCCTCCTCAGAGTATGAGAGCCTGGGAACTGGCCTCACCCCGTGAGGTCAGCTGCATTGGGTGAGCTAGCTGGGGCAATGCTGGATGGAGAGTTTGCCCTGGTGGTGAGGATGAGGGAAAACCAGCAGGCTAACCAAAGCAGCCACAATGCAGGCCCGGAACCAGGGCTATAAGTTGGCCCATCCAACATCCACCCCATCTATGAGCATGTAAAAAGGCTGGTCCTGTGGATCCAAAGCTACAGGATCTTCATGACACGGGGCAACAACAGGACAGCCAAGCAGAGTCCCAAAGAGAACCCATTATCGTGGTAAAGCAAAATCAGAGGCCTTGAGCCAGACCAATGACTCATTGCAACGAACACTTACAAGTAAAGATGTGTGGGTCCGCACTCTTGGGTCCTTGCCTTTGTTTCAGGAAAGGCCACACAACACAGGTAATACTCAGGCCGTACTACTTGCCATGTACCTTAGCTGAACCTGACAATGGCCTTCCTCTAATCAAAATGCAAGCGTAACTTGAAAAGCTGCTGTCTTCACGCATGATAGCAGGCCTGGCACTTGCCAGCCGCCTTATTTTTAGACCATGAAAGGATGACACGCAGCAGCGTAACAGAAAGAGCTCTTGGTTCAGCTTCTCTTTCTTCTTCAGCCATTCATGGGACTTTCCTGGTACATTGCCCCCTTGGAAAGCTTAGGGTGTTCTAAAGGTGTTTTCCAGCTTGCAGACTCCTGTCCTATTAATTTTGCTTCTAGGAAAAATGAGACCTGTGCAAGGCATAAGAACATAGACCAGGCACGTAAGCAATCAAATTAAAAGGTTACAAATTATTAGCCTCTAACACTTTAGATAACTTATAAAAGCTTTATACTTTCTTTCTAATAATAATAATAATAACTGCCTCATGCCAGAACTCAGGAGTCATCTCATAGATGCTTTCCTCTAATCCTCCCTTCTGCATCTGCCACACATCTTGGACGATCCCTCACCTTTCTGATGGCCATTAACATCACCTTACTTGAGACTCCCATCTCTTCTGCACTAGCATAGCTGCCTCACTGCCGGCTCCTCCTCTGTGTCCCATCTCCTCTCTACCAGCCTTACTGAGGCAGGGGACATCAATCCTGGAATTATTCTTCAGTCTTCTTCTCCCTTTCCACTTCTGACCACCAGCTCATCCTGTAAACTCTCCCTTCACACGTATTCAGAGCTTAATCCCTTGTCACCACCCCCAGAGATTCCATAACAGTTGGGGCCGATACCATCTCTTGTGATGATTTCTACAGCTTTCTGATAATAGGACTCTAAGATCCTAATCCCAACACCTGGCATTTGATGCTCAATTCAGCAGCCAGAGTGATTCTTTTGAAACCAAAGTGGTATCGTTTACAGAGACAAGTTTACCTTGGGACAGTCTGTAATGCCTCTCCTGCCCTGGCTCTCTTACCTCCCCAGTCACCGAATAACCCGTGCCTTTTCCATGAATAGAACCTCAAGATAGTTGTGAGAATTCCAATCTCATTTTACTTTGTAATTTTATTTTGTTTTACTCTATCTCAGTTTATGAGTTTTTAAAGATTGCCGTGGCATCAAACATGTCTTGTTAAAAGGCCTTACATTCTACTACATTCAACACAAACCTTTCCTAACTCAAGATACACGCAGTTCCCTGTATCTTTAGTGTATCGTCTAGCAGGTAGCTCATCACTGGCATATCAAGTGATGATACTTTAGTCTTTCCTGCTAGAACTAAAGCTTTTGCATTTATTTGAGGGGGGGTCCTTAGAATTTTGCTGAGTAGACAATAAATTACTGCTCATAAGCATAATCATCCCCTCAGGAGTCTGGCTCCCATTTGAATTCTTTCTCCATTACATAAACAGAAACTTTAGGAAGACCTTCCTATCAGTAAAGGCCACAATGGGATGAGCTAAACAGGCAGACAATCATCACCCTAGGACTTGCTTAAGACAAAGGTCCATGTTGAGGCAAGAGTTTCCAGTGGTGGAAGGTGCTTGCAAGGTGGTCTGCACAAGTCTCTTAAGCCCCTCCCTTATCAGCTTGTCTCAGAACTCTACTTAATGTAAACTCTACCTTTGTCTTCTGAGTTCTTTGTGAGAACCACATTTTGTGAACAAACAGGTCCTTAGAGTCTTTATAGTTAAGCAAGCAAAAGTCAAGTACAATGAGGTGAAGGAAGCATGGGCTATTTTATAGACAGACAAGCAGGGTCTGGAGAGTCTGCGGGATGTGTGGAGTGAAGAGAGTCTGGGGGATGTGTGGATTGAATGCACAGACAAAATTAATGGACTCATCATTTACAGGGCATCTTCTTCAGCTGCATGAACACATAATGACACAGATAAACAAAATGTCTGGGTGACCAGTCCATCTTTCTAGTCTCCCTTCTAAATCTCACTTGTGTTTTGTAGGTCAACACCCCACCATCTACCCCTTCTTGTTGTGTGTCCATTTTTATGGTAAGTATCCTGTGAGGTGGTGGGTACTAGAAATCCTCAGGCTCACCAACACCTGGATCTGTTGATCAAACATCAGGAAGTGAATAGAAATGCATGTGGGGACTTGGATGATACGTTGTAAATGATAAACCATCCTTTAAAATGATTGCCAGTGTCACTTCCGAGGTGATAAGAAATCTTAGGCTTAGAAACTGCACAACTTTCCTTCTACCCATTTATTTCACCAACCCACTAAGGGTTCACCTAGCAGAAATCTTTCTCTAGTTTGTCTGACTTACTTGGCCACCTCCTTTGAGGAAACTTCCCATGGGCTTTCTAAGCACATATCTGCAAAGGAACACCTCTAGTGTGTTGCTTACCTGTCTTATTTCAATAGCTTGTGTTCAACTTTCTCCACAGTATAGTTATTGACAATATTATCATCACTACTCAGCTTTCTTAAGATGGAGTTTTATGTAGCCCAGGCTGGACTTGAACTTCTGATCTTCTTTCTTTACTAGGGCAGTGCTGGGATTATAGCCATGAGCCAAAAATACGTCTGGCTCCCTAGTAGAATTTTTACTCCTTTTCTCATTGTTTCTACAGAAGACGTACTTAAATCAGCTTATTCAACTGCATTAGGAAGTTACCCTTTCCAGAGTAATCAAGAACACTTCTGTAAGTCGAGAAACACTTTTCTAAGAAAAAGTGGTAAGAGGCTCAAACCTCACAGTGGGGCTGGTAGTTTCAATTCTTGGTTGGGTAGGGTTAGTTTCTTGCCATTTCTGCCACCTGACCAAATTAGAAAGAAGTTTGTGGTGTTATGAAAATATGGAAAAGCTTTCATTTTTTTATTCAAAATATTTACTGGATGTCAAGTTTGAGAACTTCTCCTCAATCTATGAACAACCCAGGCACTGGCACTCTGGAAATATTTCAAGAATCCTAAATTGTAATTTGGTGTAATGATGACCAGCAGAACAGATCCTGAATGTCTTGATCCTAGCCAAAAGGCCAAGAGAAGAGCAGATCATGTTTGTGTACCACTTCATTTTTTTTTTTATTAAACATTGCCAGTTTTATCTGGTTCCTCATATCTTCTAAGTGTCTGGCACATCCTAGCATGCCCAGGAAAACCTAGATTAAATAGACATCGAGACTAGATTAATGTGTCTGGATTAGCTACCGATTCTGAGATTGAGTATCTAAGACTGAAACTGGAGTTAGCAATGTTAGAAAATAACTTGAATTTGGTGCCTTTGAGCAAAAGAACGAAGAATTGGTCCCGAGATTCTGTCACTCATCATTGTGTCGTATCTACCGGGACTCAAGTGTTTTGTTTATAGCCAGTTTCCATAGATAACAGGGGATCTTAGCCAGTGCTCTGTTCTCATGGGTGTAACTGTGTCGTATTTAAATCATAGACAACTTACAGTCTTACACTGTTAATCATCTCAATTATAATGGGATGTTTGGTTCAAACTGCATCTTAATTTGTCATTCAATAAACACTGAGCTCCCCCAATATACACAATGGCTTTTGTGAGCCTTTATATCAGACCGTGGAGAATTCATAGTAGAACTCATTTAAGAAAAGACCCTTGCAAGCTAAAGACATTATTGCATAGTGTAGAAGGTCCAAAGTCACATCCAAGTGGAGGCTGGTGTAAAAAGAGTGGTAACAGAGCGAGCTCCATGTAAACTGACTGCAGATGTGGAGACTTTGTAGGGTTGGGAGCCTTGAAGTGGCCTTTAAAGCGCTGGGAAATTTGGTCTGGAAGTTCTTTGGGTAGGCACCTGGGAAGTGCAGCTACAAAGCCTCAGAGACGCATACTCACGGCAAAGTCGAGGGGACACAACAGACGAAAATGTTTCTGAAATTTAAACTGAAACCATATACGCTTAGTGCCAGACAGAGGTGATAATGAGGTTGTAGTGCCCATCATCCAAAAATAGTGAAGATGCCAAAGGAGCGTGAAGAGATTAAATCGGGGTGTGGGTGTGTTGTGCGCATGTGCATGCTCATGCTTTAGTGCGTGTTCTCTCTCTCTCTCTCTCTCTCTCTCTCTCTCTCTCTCTCTCTCTCTCTCTCTCTCTCTCACGCAGGCAGAACTAAGGGAGGGCTGGCCAGTCAGAGGGTCATTGCCTTCTTCTAGATGTTTGATCATAAAGTCTTTGTTTAGAGTCAGAAAAGGGAAGCAAAACAAAGGAGAAACTGTAAGTCAGAACAGTTGACAAAACGATTGGTAACTAATCAACCATACAGGTGAGAAAAAGAGAAACAACAAAGACAACTGGGATCTTAAGGCCAGAACATTTTAAGGCTAGACAAAGAAGTTATTTCCAACATGGAAATGTCAGCTAATACTAAGGACTGTAAAAACCTGCCCTAGTGAAAGAGCACATTACAAACTGCCTTCTAAGGCTAATCAGCTCTGAAGCATGGTACCTCAGTGCACTGTACCTCAGCACTATCTGGGGACTCTCCCAGTATCTTCTTTTCAAATCCCATAGAACTTCCCCTTGCAAATTCCATTTCATTTCTGGCAGTCGCCTACCATCCTACTGAATAAACAGCTGTCCAATAGCATTCAGGGAGCCCCCCACAGCCAGTGTGTGAGTCAAGGTTCTCTAGAGTAGCAAAGCTTATAGAATTGAATATGTATATGTATATATATGTGTGTGTGTATTACATATTATATATAATAAATCCATATATATGCATTTATTAGAATGACTTAAAGACTGTAGTTCAGCTAATCAAACGGAAAGCCTAAGAATCCAGTATTTTCTCAGTCCATGAGGCTGACTGTCTCAGCTGGTCTTCAGTATACACTGGGATGGGATCCTGAAGAAGTCAGCTCTAATGAAAGTGAAGGAATGGACTTGCAGGAGAGGGGAGAACAAGCAGGCAAAGATCAAAGGCTTTCTTCTTTGGTTAGAGTTACCACAAGATATTTCATGCTATTTGTGGCTATTGTAGAGGGTGGTGCTTCTCTGATTTCTTTCTCAGCCTGTTTATCATCTGTATACAGAAGAGATACTGATTATTTTTAATCTTGCATCCTGCTATGTTACTGAAAGTGTTTATCAGTTTTAGGAGTTCTCTGGTAGAATTTTTAGGGTCACTTATGTATACTATTATATCATCAGCAAATTGTTGTTGGAATTTCTGTCCTGCTCACAGAGGTCTGTCTGCCTCTGCCTCCAAAGTGTTGGGATTAAAGGTGTGTGCCACCATATCCAACTACTCTCTTTTTTTCTCCCAAAACTACATATATTTTTAAATACAGTAAACCATTTAGAGTTTTTTTTTCAACCTTTGAATCTACCTTTGCTGTATATCTCTCTTTTTCTGACCACATAAGTCTTGAATTTGCTAAGCAATATGGGTAGGAGTAAAGTCATGGCTTTTGTGGCTGAATCCAGCCCATTCCTTAGCTTTCTGAGATTCCAGCCTCATGGCGAAGGTACTGGCTGTAGCCATGTTTATTGCCACAACTCTGATGTTTCAAGGTCCCTGCCAGCAAGCAAGCTGCAGCAGTGTGCTCACAAGCCACACTCAAATGCTCTGTAGCTGGACCTCCTGGCTGAAAGAGTCAGAGTTTGCACTGGCAGGACAGCCCAGAAAGCCAGCATTTTAAAACAGTGTGGCTTTTTTCCTCCTATGGCCGAAAACCAAAAAGCATGTGGTCAACTTTTCATGAACACCATTTAAGTGTTTTGTGGCAGGACCTCTTTTAAAAAGCTGCAATATTTTGCAGATAAGCTGAGTCAGGAAGCCTTTCTTAAATGACAGTGCTTGCTTCTAGCAAGCAGAACCCACCTGAGAAAATGCTGCCATCAATAAGCTGTGCTTAACTCTATTCTTTTCTGTCTAGAATAACTTCCCAGGCTCTCTCAGGCTTTTAAGTAGATTTGGTCAGCCCCACATTGGCATGCCATTCTGTTTTTGGTAGCTAGATCAGGACTGCAGAGAAACTGGCTTCCTTCTTCCCAGAATTCCCCTGTTCTCATTGACCCACCTCTACTTCCTGTCTGGTTGTCCCACCTATACTTCCTGCCTGGCTACTGGCCAATCAGCATTCATTTAAAATATAATTGACAGAATATAGACCATTGTCCCACACCAGCAAATAGTGAAAGTTTGGCTTCTTCTTTTCCAATCCGTATCCCCTTAATCTCCTTTTGTTGCTCTAGCTAGAACTTCAAGTTCTATAATGAATAGATATGGAGAGATTGGACAGCCTTGTCTTGTTCCTGGCCTCAGTGGGATCACATTTAGTTTGTTATTGGCTGTTGACTTGCTGTATATTGCCTTTATTATGCTTCAGTATGTTCCTTGTATCCCTAATCTCTCTAAGACCTTTACCATGAAGGGGGGTTGAATTTTGTCAAAGGCTTTTTTAGCATCTAATGAGATGATCATGTGGGTTTTTCTTTCAGTTTGTTTATATGATGGATTTTTGTATGTTGAAACATCCCTGCACCTCTGGGATGAAGCCTACTTGGTCATGGTGGATGCTTTTTCTAATGTGTTCTTGGATTTGGTTTGCTGGTATTTTATTGAGTATTTTTGCATCAGTGTTCATGAGGTAGATTGTTCTGTAATTTTCTTTCTCAGTTCTGTCTTTGTGTGGTCTGGGTATTGGGGTAACTTTAGCGTTGTTAAAAAAAAAAGACAAAATGGCAGCCTACAGAATGGGAAAAGATCTTCATCAACCTCACATTTGACAGAGAACTGATCTCCAAAATATACAAAGAACTAAAGAAACTGGACACCAAAATACCAAATATCCAATTAAAAATAGGGTACAGATCTAAACAGAGAACTGTCAACAGACAAATATAAAATGGCTGAAAGATAGTTAAGGAAATGTTCAACTTCCTTAGACATCAGAGAAATGCAAATCAAAACAACTCTAAGATTCCATCTTACACCTGTAAAAATGACCAAGATCAAAAACACTAGTGAACTTATGCTGGAGAAGATGTGGGGTAAAGGAAACACTCCTCCATTGCTGGTAGGAGTGCAAACTTGTACAGCCACTTTGGAAATCAGTATGGCAATTTCTCAGAAAATTAGGAATCAATCTACCTCAAGACCCAGAAATACCACTTTTGGGCATATACCCAAAGGGTGTTCGATCATATCACAAGAAAATTTGCTTAACTATGTTCATAGCAGCATTATTTGTAATAACCAGAACCTGGAAACAACCTAAATGCCCCTCAACTGAACAATGGGTAAGGAAAATATGGTACATTTATGCACATTTATGCAATGGAGTACTACTTAGCGGTTAAAAAAAATGACATCTTGAAATTTGCAAGCAAATGAACAGAACTAGAGAAAAAAAAAACATACTGAATGAGGTAACCCAGACCCAAAAGGAAAAATATAGTATGCACTCACTCATAAATGGATATCAGACAGAACTTTAGCTGGTATGCCACTGCTTCATGGTCATACACAGATGAATAGAAATGGGTTGAATTCAGATGTAAGGGTTAGCCAATAAGAAGCTAGAGCTAATGGGGCCAAGCAGTGATTTAATTAATACAGTTTCTGTGTGATTATTTCAGGTCTAAACTAGCTGGGCGGCTGGGAAGAGCAAGCGGCCTCCCACTACAATATAAGCTTTCAGCACAAGATATGGCCCAGGTTAGATCGGGATTAAAGGTGTGTCTTCCTCCCTTAAGGATCCAGATTAGAAGTAGATCTTTTCACTTCAAATTTAAGCGGAAATCCCTCCATATTGGGGTTTTAGCTAATTCCGTCTCTAGCCAAGCTGACTAACAGGAATATCCACACAGCCAGGCACTGTGAAAGAAGCTCAGGACTCAGAGAGCCTCAAGACGTTCCAAGTCAACGAAAGGGTTCACAGATGGAATCTGAAGACACCCAGAAGCATCAGATAAGGATGAGCAAGTTGATGTCAAGAGCTCAAGCAATGAAGGTAAACAGACCAGTTTTCCATTGCAAGAGCATGGTGTCTGTTGCAATTTGTTTAAAAATAGTGTAAAGAGAAGTCACGTCATGCAAAAAGGCTCACATAGGAGTTTTTTTTTTTTTTTTNGGGGGAAGAGAGTGGGTGGAGAGAGAGAGAGAGAGAGAGAGAGAGAGAGAGAGAGAGAGAGAGAGAGAGAGATACAGGTGGAAAGGCCCATTTTTTAAAAAGGGAACATAGCAAATGTTCACAAGGCTGTTTGTTAGTGGTACTCTTAGTGACTGTAGCTAAGGACATATCCTGTCAGGACCCCAAGGGCAGCCCAGTACAGATGCCTGAATACTAACACTGGCCATTGCTCATGGGATATTGGCTTGGAAGGCGACTTGGAGAACACACCTATCAGCTCATATTTGACTCCCAATACAGCTGATTACTGCTCCCACTGAATATTTTTACTCAGCATTTTGGCAATTTTTACCTATCATTTCAAGGTTGGGAGTCTTGAGTAGCAGAGAATCTCTCTCCAGCTTCGCTACTCTCTCACTATGCATGAATTCACTGCCACAGCTGTCCTCTTAGGTATATCAATAAATAACACTTAACTGCAGCTTTGATTTTTCTATCTCTCCTCTGATTATCTTATATGAACAAAATAAGCCACTTAGTAGGCTGCAATCATATTTTTTTTTAAATTAAATAGTAGTTAATACAGAGTTGTGGAGACCAGTTCCAAAGGATACATCTACAAAACAATCTGCATCCAAGGCTCAGGGAGCACTGCAGAAGAGGGGACAGAAAGATGGTAAGAGTCAGAGGGTCAGGGAGTTTGCTGTGAGAGTGTATCCTCTGGAAATGTCAGAATCTATACCCATAAGGGCTCAGCAACATGATTGCCTCAACAGGAGCTGAATAAGAACAATGATAGACATGACAAAGAGAAAGGAGAAAACCCACGAGGCCTCAACCCTCCACAATGAACTAGAAGTGATGAAGGAATGCTGAGAAATAGCCTTCCTCAGGCAAAGGCACATCAAGCTACCCAATACCAATGTCAGCTCTGAAAACATACACATGAATCACGTTACACAGACTGAGCAGGCTGTATTTAGGAACACACACACACACACACGTGCATATATGCATGTAACAATAAGTAATGAAAAAAGAGGCCTTGGATTTGAAAGAAAACAAGGAAAGATATATAAAAGATTTTGAGAAAGGAAAAGAAGGGAGAGTGATACAATTATATTCTAATTTCACATTTAAAAATTAAAGAAAGAGTGTTTAGATTCGTGGAATATAATTATTTTTTTTTTTTAAAAAAAAAAGTTCCTCTCCCTAACAGTGTACTCTTAGAGCCCTGCTTTGTAAACACAGACCAGCTGGGAATATTGACTGCTGTCCAAAGGGATAATCACCACAGACGTCAGTTGTAGAAAAACAGATTTTGAAAATGTTTAAACTGCTAACAATTCAAATACTGTGAGGGAGACAATCTTGAGAGCGGTTTCTCAGGCTGATGGGAGGGCTTGGTGGTAAAGGCACTTGCCTCCTGAGCTCCCTTCCTGTGATGAAAAGGTAGGAAGACAGAACTGACATCACAGGCATCCTCTGACCTCAACACACAGGCCATGACACCCCTCAACCCCTGCACAACATTAACAAAAAAATCTAAACCCAAAATAAGAATGGTTTCCCCTACAGTGGAAACCATTTTTTTTTAAATGCAGAAAGTTCTTTACCACATAAAGAGGTTCAAGAAGAACAGCAAACACGGAAGGAGTGGGAGAACCCTGAGCTTGGGGAAGAAATTTCCCCATAAGCACAATTTCTCAGATAGAACACGATTTAAAAAAAAAAAAATTGTACTCACTATCCCCACCACCATGGTAGACTCACCTACACAAACAAAGATAGCAGGAGATGTTCTCAATGCACTTCCCTGGGTCCTCCCAGCAGGCCTCAGCACAGCTCCCCAAGCAGGGATGCTAGAAACAGCATCATACAGCAGCTCTTTGCCTCGGATTCACTTGAAGTCAGTGACACCAGCAACCAAAACTGTCTGCAATGGGAATAGCAAGTGGATTCTCTCTAGCTGTAAGACAGGAAGGTGCAGTAAAAGCATGCCCACATTTGAGATTCAGATATTTTTAGCAAGGGAAGAAACTGTGTCATTGTAATCCTTGAAGTTCTGTTTCCCTGTTAAACAGGAAAAAAAAAAAAAAAAGGAGGGCAGGGCGGGTTGCCATTCAACCAGAGTAATTTCTGAGGAACTAAAGGATACTGCCTACAAGCAAGTTTAGGTTTTGCTTTCTGCACCATTGCTTTGTCTGCAGGGCTCTCAAGTCACATCCCTGTCAGTCCCCCTGGAGCTACTGCCATATAGCTGTGACCTTGGTCCTCAGACAGCAGAGGATTCCCTACAGTAAGCTGGGGAAATAGCTTCAAGACTAGCCTAGCCGTGTCACAAGCTCCAGGTCTGAATGAGAGATCCTGCCTCATTGAATAAGGTAAAAGAGCCATCACCAACATCAACCTCGGGCTTCCACATTCATAGCACAAGTACATGTGCATCCACACAAACGTGTGCCAACATGCACACATGTTCATATACACACATACATACACGGAGGTGGGGGAGAGAGAGAAATAAATAAAATGAGAGCACTGCCCACCAAGTAGCCCCTTGGCTACCCTGAGGATCCCCTGCCATGTATAGCATCAGCCTGTCTTCATATAGCCTTTGTCCCTTCTGTGTCTCCGTGTGTTTCCTGTTTTTACAAAGGCATCGACTATTGCATTAGTGTCCACCTTTATCCATTATAATTTTATCTATAAATTCCCAAATTCCAAGTAAATTCTGAAGTTCTAGACCTAAGATATGACCCGGAAGTGATGTGGGGGGCACTAACTCATTACAGCATCTAGGTGGGCATGACCAGGGAAACTAACTCAACACAACATCTAGGTGGGTATGACCAGGGGCACTAACTCAGCACAACATCTAGGTGGGTATGACCAGGGGCACTAACTCAGCACTACATCTAGGTGGGTATGACTGGGGGCACTAACTCACACAGCATCTAGGTGGGTATGACCGGGGCACTAACTCACCACAGTATCTTATCCCATTCACAAAGTCACTTCCACCCTAGAAACTATTAAACCAGTTTCACACAAGAGGGAATGGCCAAGATATAGCAATGGTTTCTTAGGTGCATGGATGGATTTGAACTCATGCCCCATTATTCTATAATGTTGGGAAGAGCAAGATTCAAAGAAAGTGATAAGAAGCAAAGGTGGAGTAAGTCAAAGGTGGGGGCAGTGATTTTCTCTTTGCACCTGGGCGAGGGATGGCTGTCAGTGATTTAGGTCTGCAGGCTCAGCCAGGTCATGGGTTTTCTTGCACTCTGCTCCAGCCTCCCTGCCTCTCTGACCTCTGGTTTTCCTTCTGAAAAGGGGAGCTCTTCTTTCATACTTGTCTGCAAGCTTTTTAAATACTAAATAAAACATTTATTCTACTCTCTCCCTTGAGTAAGAGGGAATGATTACAAAACAGAGCTGTTCCCTCAACTACAGAAATGGGGAAACATAACAAGGGGAAGCCTGTCTGGGAAGCAGTCCTCAGTCCTTCCTCTAAGCACTGCCTCCCAATCCAGACTCTAAGATGCACTCTCAGAGTGACTGGGAGTTTAGCATCTATGGAATCCCCCGCCCATCCCCCCACCCCCGGGTGAAGCCTCCTTCTGAGTTTCCTCTAGCTGCCCACACACTTCTCAGACTTTTCTGGATAAGTCTGAAACAGGGAGAGCCCAGGTCTCTTGACAGCAGAGCCAAAGCCACTCAAGGTGCCATCTTAGCACACTGGCCTGCTTCGTCAATCTCTATGTCTAGAAAAATGTCAGGGGGGCAGACACTGAAGCCCTCACAGAGCACAGGGGGGTGGAGGGATGGCACATAGAGGCAGCTTTGCAGTTTGCTGTTTACAGTTGCTCCTTCATCCTGTTCTATTGGATTCTCTGCCTGCTACGAACACGCATTACTCTTTTAAACAGACAGAAAGAACTTTTTACACAAAAGAATAATGGAGAGTACTGTTAGATTGCTGAACAAAAACAGGAAGGCACTTAAAGAACTTAGCAAACAGCTCCTGTGTTTTCAATTATTTAATAAAGAAGACACAACTGTGGAAGCCCTTAAATTAGAAACACCTGTAAGCGCTGTGCTCCATTCACAAAGGTCTTAGGCAGGCAGAGAGAGAAAAGACAGACAGACGGATGACAGACAGAGAGGAACACAGACAGAGACAGAGAGACAGATTGGGACTAGACCTCTCCAACATTGTATGGATATTTGGTAATGGAAAAATGACAAGTTAGGTCGGAAAACATGCCATGATAATCTGAATGTTAATGGTCGCAGCAGTGTACAAAACTTAGCACAGTTTTACACTCTGTACAGAGCAGAGAGGCTGCGTCACAACCGTTTCTGTCCTTCCCTAATGCACTGCTGTGAAGATGCCGTTCAATGTATGGAACCTGAAGCCACCTAACAAACACGACACCGTGTGAAATGTTTACATCAGCCACCCAGAATGGTGTCTGTCACACCGCAGGGGCTCAGTTTGCACTGCCGCAGTTCCTGCAGGTCCTAATTAATTTATTCCACCCTGCCCACCCTGATTGGCCTAAGGGAGAAAACACACAGCATGAGAGTGCTGAGAAAATGGCTTTGGGGAAGCAATCAAAGGGCAAGAGCTAGGGGAGCCACCAGACCTGTGCGGAGCCAGCACCTACGCTAGAATTGTCTTCCCAACGTTCCCAAAGTCCATAACCGTATCTGGAACACAACAGAAGGGAGCAAGTCTAGCCTCCTGTAGACAATGGGGACTTGTGGGTGAGACAGTCATAAGCAGCTGGGGACTTGGAGAAGATGGAGGTTCATGCCTGGGAATCTACTTAAAAACTGGCCTCTTGAATTACAGCCCAGGAACTGGAGGCCAGTCGCTTTCTGGTTGCACACTGGCTTGGGAGTCCACCAGACCTCTACTGAGGAAGGCCTGATCTTGAGGGGAGGGAGATATAAGCATAGATTGAAGTTCTGTCCAAAGCAGCTGGTTTGCTTCAGAGCCAGAATCTAGGTTTGGCTCATCCCCTGACAAGGGCTCTGAGAGTTAAGGTATTGGTTGTGCCGGGTTGGTGCCGGGCAGTAGTGAAGGGTTTTCCTTCCCCAACTTTACCACACCTGCATGGTGAGCAGAGAATAAGGTGATGGCTCCTGGCTAAAAGGCAAGTCACAAAACTCCTGTCGAATGTAGGTCAAATCTGCTTCCTCCAGAGGGTGTCTCAGGAGCAGGGGACAGAGGTCAAGCAGGAAGTAAGGGAGAAAAGATGAAACTTGTCTCCTGGCCTTCAACCACGAAAAATGGTTCACTGAAAATGAGGGGACTCATGAAATAGAAGTTTCTAGGAGCCTAGAAAGGACTTGTGCCGTCCTATTTCCACTCATTCCTGGACAGAGGGGAGAATGCCAGATGCAGTATCCTGAGGTTTGACAGAGAGCTGAAAAGACTTGCTGCCTGAAGCTTTCCAAGCAGGGAGTTCCCCGACCCTGTCCATGCTTGTAAAGGGATACGGGCCGTTCATGGGGATGAAGGAATGGAAACACCTTTGTTCCCAGGCCTGAACCACAGGAACTGCCCCAATACCTACTGCAACAGTGCAGAATGGAGGAACCCCCAGGCACAGGGAGATTGGGCTCCAAGGCCACTAACAATGGATGGAACGATGGCCGTCGCTCTTCTGCTCCGAGGCAGGAAAGCTAGAAGCTGTTTTTTGGAAGGATTTAGGATTGGACCTTTAAATAAGATTGACTCTGTCAGTTCCTCAAACCATAGTGTAGGGTTCACGTCTGACCTATGCACAGCAATGTATACATAACAAGAGAAGTGAAAATATGTATCCACACATTCTACGTCAATGCACCATTATTCATCATAGTCAAATGGAAACAACCTAAATATCCAGAAACAGGCCTAAAACACAGTGCTCCCCATAATGGAACATAACTCAGTCCTCAGAATAAATGACATACTGACATATGGTGTGAGATATGATATGGATATGGTAGGATAAACCATTAAAGAAAGCTATGATGAAGAAACCGGGTACTAAGGACCACATGTTATATAATTCCACAGCTATGAAGCATCCAGAGTAGACCACTTCACATAGAGACAGAATACTGAATGACCGCTTCATATAGGAAGGCGTCTGGGGAACTGCTAAAGGGCACATGGTTCCATTTTGGGATGAAATCTTTGCAATTTGATTGCAGTATCGGTCACACTATCCTGCGCGTAACAGTAGAGCCATTTTCGTGGGTGAACTGAGTGCGTATGTGAATCATATTCCCAAGAGCTGATAGAATACATGAGACTAGGCTGAGCTGTAACAAGTGCCCTGGAAATGATGGACTCAGGTTGGGATACGATGAAGGTCTCTACTCAACACCTTATGAGGATTTGACCAACTGCTAGTGGCCACTTTAAAAATAAAACATTTCAATGAACTGTCTCACCTCAAATTGTTGGTTATAGAGTAATAAGGACCAGGAAGCAACCCCTGTACCACTGTTTTCCTTGGTGCCTCTCATAGTGAGCTCCCCCATCCCCCTTACCCCCCCCTTCATTTCTCTCCTTCTCTCTCCTTCTCTCTCTCTCTCTCTCTCTCTCTCTCTCTCTCCTTCTCTCTCCTTCTCTCTCTCTCTCTCTCTCTCTCTCTCTCTCTCTCTCTCTCTCTCTCTCTCCTTCACCTGTCTCTATTTGAGAGACTGAAGCATAGCATCTGGGAAAGATAGACTAGCTTCGCTAGAGCCCTGGTCCTCATCATGATCCCTTCCATACTCTGAGCTGTGTTCGCAACCACAGTTTTATGTGGATGCCTATGTGTGTTTATGAATTTTGATTCAAGTAGATCAAACAGAGCCAGAAGAACCCCCAGCCTCCTGCACCACGCTGAACCAGGCCTGAGTTTGCATGTGGGGCTTAGGGGAAGAAGAAAAAGACTTTAGGACTAGAGACAGTCTGGGGACCGAAGGACCCTTAGAGCCAGCCAATCTCTCCAGAGCATCCCTCACCAGAGCTAAGCACGGCTATGGCATGTTCCAGGACCACACTGAGAAGAGAGTATAGTTCCTGCTACCTGAGCCTTTAGACCTTAGACTTAGACTCAGGTAAATAGAATCAGATTCTCATAGTGACTCTAAGGTTTCAGTTCAGCTAAAAAAAAAAAAAAGTGAAGTGTTGATTTACCTCCTCAAAAGAAGTCAAAGGTGGAAGAGGGGACAGCCGACTCATATGTAAGTGTCAAGTCAGTGACAGTTCCTTAAGTGGTTCAAGTCGGTGGCTTTTGGTTGCTTGCCAGAATCCCCTCAGGGAACTTGGAATGCACAGAGGTACCTGGGTACCACCTAGACACCCCGATGGACACTCAGGAGTCACTGTAGTTCTCCAAAGTTTGCAGGTGTCTCTGGAGAAGCTAATGTGGTGGATTGGCACTAGGGAATTCATGCGGCTGATGTCCACGGACAGCAATCATTGAGTCAGAAAGAGGAAAGAAAAGTGAAGCTACAAGATTTCGAGACGCAGCTCATGTCTGCCTTCTCTCTAGGATGGACTCGCGTGGCAATCTCTAACTCAGCAATGCAGGAAGGGGAATGATACTTTAATGCTGATTTCTCTCTCCTGGGTGTAAGCCGCAGAGTTAGTTAATGGCAGGCCTGCTCTTTGAAGCGATGCAATTCTAGAGGAGGGGGTAGCTCCCGCCATGTGGACTGACTGCTCAGAAATCTGGCTCAGCACACATGGCTTTGTGGGTTATCGCTCATAATGTATACAGAATTTCTTCCCTTGAGTGTCTCGTATAAAGTAGGGTCTACTGTCCCCTCTGGCTGACAAAAGTCAGCAATTTCTCAGTGTCAGAACTCTGAAGTAGGCATGCAGAAAACAGAAAATTTAAAAGACAGGCAGGCTCATTCGCAAATGCCACATCATCTGCTGTTCCACAGTTCGAGGCTTCTTGTGGCTAACTCCCAATTATTTGCTCAACAGAGGATGCTCATTTACTGAATGTTCTTTCCCGGAGACTGGGGCCACAGAGGTTCATGAGAGACTGTGTCTGCCTCAGGGACATGTGCCCAGACGAACAGAATCATCATAGGGTAGTGAGGGACACAGAATGTTTAGCTCCCAACCGGCTCTGACGACCTGCTGACCTGAAGACCCTGGCATCTGTGTCCCTCTGTGTGGAGTGAGCTCTGTTTGGGTCCCAGAACCCTGGCTAGGGACAGCAGAAAATGAAGAAAAGACAGACAGACAGACAGACAGACAGACAGACACACACACACACACACACACACACAGCGAGGCTAGGATCTAATCTACCACTATGGCCACAACAGGGAACCTCAGCATGTTTCTGAGGTACAGCACAGGGGGCGGGGCTAGTTGCCCAGTAGGAGGTCTCTGTAGCCAGCAGTCTCAGGATTCAAGCATCCAGGAGGAGGAAGCCGCAGTTGCTAATCCCTCGCACACACTGCTCAGTTGTTGATAAACACTCCTACTTGGGCTTCTGAGGAAAGCCTTGCCAGTTTCCCGTGGGCCAGTTGGTTTTGGAGTCCTTGACAGGCTGTGCCCGTGTTGAAATCCACATTCAGGGCTGCCTCTGCTCCCTACATCTGGGCCTGGAAGGAGGCCTTAGTGGTGACAGCAGGCGGTGAAGTGGCCCAGCGTGAGTAGCTGTGAGGTAGGCACCTATAGCAACTGGTCACTTCTAAATGGGATACCTCAGAAGAGGTCCTCAGCTAACAAAAGAAGAAACAAAACTGGGAGAAACTGATGAAACAGGTGGCCAGTTGGACCCCAAGAGCTCCCAGGAACAGTAGTTCAAATCCACGACTTCCATTTCTGCCTTCTTCCCACCCCGTGCCTCTAGGTCCCGCTCAGGGATCAGGTCTCCCATGCCCCATGAAGCAGAGCAGGTGAGCTGATGCAGCGACCCAAAGACCCAGAGTTGCGGCTGTTGATGTGGAAGCAGGCCTCTGACCAGCTAGGTCAATCTCTTCTGTGATGACCAGCTTTGGGGGACACCCAGATTTGTTTGTTTGCAGGGTGGAGCGTGCTACCTTCCAGCTCAGTGCCTGTCTTCTTTAGAAATTTCTATGTGGTCTGTTAGCAAGGGTAGTTGTAAATTTGACCGTTAGAACAAAAAGTGGATATTATCGCTCTAAGGCCCCACGGTGTGGGGGAATGTAGAAAGGTCGTTCCATGCAGAAGAGGTTATACTGATGAGGTATTTTTTTGGGGGTGAGTCCCTTTTAAATGGGGAAGAGTCGTATTTCTACAGAAATTTCGACAGTGACCTTCTAAAAGACAAGTGCTCCCGTGGTTCTACAGACTAGCTTCTCCATGTGGACGCACACACTTCCCGCGGATCTGCTGTCTGTCAGCTGTGCGTTCACTGTAGAGTCTTGTGGGCTTGTGACAATAGAGAGCTAGGGTAGAACTGTTTGTCACAATTTGTCACTTGCAGTCCTTCCTAAGGAGAGCAGCAGAAACAAAGACTGAACGCTGCCAAGGGGTAAACACGGCCAGACAGTGACAACTGCTTTGAATACATCCGCCATTTTGCTATCACAACTCAAAGAGAGAGGCAGCCTCCTCATTCCCATTTATAAGCAGGGAAACTGAGGCCCAGCGAACAGACTATTGAAGGTCGCACAGAGAGCATCATTTAGCTCCAAGTATCTTTTACTCATCATGGCTTCTCTTCATTGTGGTGCTCTCTTCTGTCAGGCCCTTCTAAGAGGACAGAGAGGTCCCAGAAACTCTAGAAGAGCTAATCTTGAACTCAAAGTCAAACCTCAAGAGTGATGAAAAACCTCTTGGGATAGTAGTGCATGGTAATCCCAGCTCTCAGCAGGCAAAGGTCTACAGACACAAAACAAACAAAAAATAAGAACAAACAACAGCAAAATCTACCACCATTTTCAAAAGCGGCTCAAACAAGGGCCTTGAGTGGAGCCCACCAAGCCTGGGAGAGGAATGGGGAAATGGACCGGCAAGTGGATTTGTGTCGCTATTGGCTATCTGACATTTGAGTGCTTTGCATGAGAAGTGGGATTGCAGGAAGGATAGCTTTGCTTCCACTCTTCCTCAGCTCTAGCTCCTTTCCTCTCTGCTTCTTGTTTCTGCTGCTTCTCTTCTCAGGTGAGCTCCTGCACAGCAATACAGACAGACAGACAGACAGACACACACACACACACACACACACACACATTTCTCCTGCAGGTACATGTTCTCCATATCACATAAACACTATTTGTCTGCACAAATGTAATTTTCTAGAAGTGTGAGAAAGTAACCCAGTTTACTCTGCATTTTAAAACACACATCCGAGTTCAAATTACAACCTCAACACTCAGGAAAACAAGTGGGTCAAATGAGCCAGCGTCCTTTAAGATGCCCCTTGGTGTGATGTGCTAAGAATGAAGAGACACTCTTGTTATGATTGTTATGATGGTCTTCCCTGTCATCTGGGTATCCTGTCCCTTTAAGAGATAAACTCCATCCACTCCCAATCTCCCCCTTCCTGCTGAGGCAAGATGATCTCTGCTCTCTCCCCTTCTCTCTTTTTGTCTGCTGTTCTTATGAAGAAGCAGCTTTCTGTCTCTCTCCTCCTTTCCTTCTTTTCTCTCCTCTTTTCTCCCTTTCTCTCTGGTTCCTCTACTTCTCTCTTTTTCTCTCTCTTCTCCCCATACCCTTCCTTCCCTTATATCCTCCCAATACTGACTAAATAAACTCTCCATACCCAAGCTCTCTCTGTATGATGTATCTGTCTGTCTCCCACCTGCCATGGGATCCACCAAGGGTCACTTGTGCCATAAATCACAACAGTTATGGCTTCTCTTATGTTATGATGGTTCGTGCTTGTAATCGCAGTACTTTGGAGACTGGAGGATTGCTGATAGTTCAAGCCCAGCCTGCAATATGTATTACGTTTTAGACTAGCCTCAACTATCATGCAAGATCTTGCCTTAAATATAAACACAGTGCATCATCTCACATGTGTTTACCTGTATAAGACCTCTACCTGTTAAAAACATCGCCTTTAGTGGAGTATCGACTGGTAATTGATGGCCTGCTAAGAGAAGAAGAGTCACTCTCCTTATGCTGGTATAGAGTTCACACCCAAGGATGAGGGCTTCTCATCACAGCTCTATGGGCAGGACGAAATGGACTCAAGATTAATAACAACAACAACAAAGTTGGAGAGGAGACAGAGCGGGGCTCATAGGGGAGTCAGAGAGATGTAGGGATGGATAGATGACTATACATGATCAAAATACATGTATAAATGTATAAAACTATTGTTTTATAAAAAACGGAATGAAGAGACAAAAAGGTGAGCAAAGGATAAAGTCAGAAAACCATCATGCAATGGACGGGCAGAAGAGTGGCACAATTTGAGGGACGCCTACTCTAGAGAGAGGGCAGAGCACCCTTCTCTTATGGATACAGTGGAGTCAGTCCCTGGCCCTGCGCACACTGGCAGCCAACAGCCCCCTTTCTAGCCCCTTTCTCTCAGCAAGAGATTTTTATTGGCAAAACATGGTATTTTAACTAAAAAAAAAATGTTTGCTATGTCTTCTTCTCTTTTTTGTTGTTGTTTTTGTTTTTTGTTTTTTTTTTTTTGCTTTGTTTTGTTTTGTTTTGGTGTTCAGAGACACAGTTTCTTTGTGCAACAGCCCCGGCTATCCTGGAACTCACTTTGTAGATCAAGCTGGCCTCAGACTCACAGAGATTCACCTGCCTCTGCCTCCCAAGCGCTGGGATTAAAGGTGTGCACCACCACCACCAACACTACCTCTTTCTGAGAGGTATGGATGCTGCGTGCACATGCATGTGCATGCAATTCCCATTTCCAGTAACCTGAAGTTCAAACCAGAGCAATTCTCAGAATCGTCTTGATATTTGAGGAAGTAGCCTCCTACTGTACGTCACCTCTCCACCCTCACCCTGTGTCGATGGTTTCATAATCAAACCTGAGTTTTCCCAACCTTCAAATTCCACAGAATTTCCCAGAGTCTCCCTTTCACACAATCTAGGTAAGTATCAAATAACCTTTTTCTTGGCTACATGATCTACATGTAACCATATTTTGTAGCTGTTATGCCCAAATCCGCAAAGTCCCCACAAAAGCCAACAAAAAGACGGAGTCCCGTATGTAAAAGCTAAGAGCAAGGTAGGTTTTATGGAACCATTTCCTTCACAATTCCCATAGTCTTTACTGCTTAAATCCTTGGATCCATCCACCCAGAAACACAGCCATGTCTTTCCAGGCTGTGCTGTGAAATTCTTACTTTTGGAACAAAAAGGATTCAGAAAGGACTTAAACCATTACAAGGGTCCATACCATCTAACAAGAGACATAGACCAGAAGTAGGGCTAGAGCGGAGAGAGAAATACCAAGTCTGAGGCAAATCGCTCTCTGGGGATACACCAGAAGGACAAACTCGACGTCAGGATCCATTAGCTTCCCAAGGTAGCCTCCTTGTTGCCTGTTTTCCCCAAGCTTTGACCCAAACACCACGGCCCCTGCTACCATGGCCCCGCAACATTGTTTCCGTAGCAGAGCCAGTCTTGCAGCCCTGTTAATAATGCATCTACATAAAAACCTCCAAATGCTTCTCATTGCATTTAGAACAGAATCGAACTGTATTATGTACTTTGGGGATCTGAATGGCAAGCTTTGGACTCTCACCTTGTGCCCTCCACACCCTTGCCCATCACTCTCTGGCTTCCCATGAACTTGGTAAACTCAACTACCCTTTAGTAGCGCTTTGGTGAATATTGTGCTTCTAGGGCTTCATCAAGTTATGAATAGGGGGTCCATATAGATGCGCTGTTTATAAGAAGCCCCTGGCCTGCCAATCCTATTTAAAGTTGGCTCCCAATTTTGCTACCCATCAGCATGGCCCCTTATTGGTTAGTATTTTGCACTGATGTGGCTGCTCAATTTTTGCATTATTTATCTGCATATTCATGTCTCACCTAGAATGTGAGTTTCCCAGAGAGCAGAAGCCTTGCTCTTTGCTCCCTCTGGACCTTCCTTCTTTGTTCTCGGTATGGGATTGGAAGCCTGACATCTAGTAAATGTCCCATAAATGTTACTCAGCTGAAAGAATGAAACTACTCTGGTCTTTCTAAGCCAAACCTGACAATATTTCCTAAGATTTGCGGCCAAAGCAAACCAATTCATTACCAGTATTTTTGCTCTTAAATCCCCAAAGTAAAATTTTTCTAGTAAATCCTAAAACTAATGAAATTTAAAAAAATGAAGTATTCTTCATTCATAGGCCTAGACTATAGATAAAATAATTTCAAAAAATGTTTTGAGGCTGGAGAGATGACTTAGCAGTCAAGAACACTGACTGCTCTTCCAGGGGACTCGGGTTCAATTCCCAGCACCCACAATGTGACTCACAACCGTCTCTGATTCCAATCCAGGACATCCAATAGGCCCTGCACACACACACACTACAACATAAATACATTCTGGAAATACTCATAACATAAAATAATAAAACTTTCAAAACTGTTTAAAAACTGTTATTGAACAACTAAAAAGACTCAGTAGAGCCTAAATTCTATTAAAGACCACATTTTACTGTGGGCATGCACTGTCTCCGGGGCAACTAAGCTATCTTTCAGCTTCCTTTGTTATCAGGCTCTGCCAGATGTGGCTAAAATTCTTTTGCAAGGAGACGTAAACATCTACTCTTCTTTCTAAGTCCCCTCGACAGAGGTGGGATGTCATCTTTCTAAGTTCCCGTGACATTAGTTCACTCTGGAGGAATCAATGAGTGTATTACTCTCACCCACCGACAGTGAGTGAGCAGTTAAGGGCTTGCAAGGGGACACACAGTCACACTGGAACTTGTGAGCTCAGTGTAGATGACTACCCCATGACTGATGGCACCCCCTCACCTCCTTACCCAGCCACTGTCCTCTAGTTCTTTCCTGGGGCCATGAGCAATTAGGGCAGAGTTGCATACAGCTGGGTGGAGGGTGAGGCTAGAGAGGCAGGTGAGAGTCCCATGACCTTCCTTTCCTCACCCTCCTTCTATGGGGAATGTCAATAGTCAACAAACCCAGCTGCTGGGAACTTGTGCAAGCAGGCAGAGCTGGACTCATGAAGACGACGACACAGAAGATAGTCCAGAACACAGACATCGTGTACTATCACCCAACACAATGTGAGAAATTCCATGTGCACTTGTGAAAATCTTCTGCTGAGATTTTCTGTGTGTGTAGTCCAGTTATATGGAGCACTGCCAAGGAGAACTCAAAACCCTATGTTAAAGGGACTTGAGTGGTTTTTCACCTGTGTGTCACCTTGAATGACCACACGGCCTGCCACTGTAGTCACGACTCTGGTTTGCTGATGTGAATTTTATTGCATGTCTAAGACTGAACATACATATGCTTTTGACCAATTAATATATGCTCTAAACAATGTTTTCACATGTGCTAACTCCTGCTATTGCCCTAGTAACTCTTCTAGCCAGATGCTATCACTGGCTCCAATATATAGACGAGGAAATCAAGACGCACGCTACATAACCTATCCAAGTTCAGATACATAGGCAGAAGCATAGCTGTAATTTCAAATCAGATCTAACTCTGGTTCACGATCATTTCACTGTTAATGTTTTAGAGTTTTGTTACATTCTTTGATGATATAATTTTTTTTTAAATTAGAAAAATAAATAAATAATAAATCCAACTTTAGTCTTTCTAACAGGTTTGGGTTTCCAAAGACCTTGGGAAATCCTTTGACGTTTGGCACGTAGGGTTTACGGCCTCTAATCCATCTAATTCTCAGGCAGCACTTTGGTATTATAGATCCTCATATCTATAATCTTAATTGCATTGCTACCTGTGACTCTCGTCATTCGGTGCCACATTTTAGAAGTGAGAGAATCAGAGATAGGATTTTGTGGGCACCTAGGCGCAAGGGTGAAGAACCCAGGTTCGTGATTTGCATGATTAGGTGGGGAGGAAACAAGCCTTTTATCTTAGTTAGCAGAGACACAGCCTAGAAATGTTAAGAGTGAGCCCTAGGGAAAATCCCCATATATGAATCAGTTGATGGATCTAATCGATAACCTTACAAAGACTAATCTGTCTATAAACCCACAACAGCCATCACGAGAAAACCCCTAAGGACGCAGGAATAGCACACATACCTCAGTGGTAGCCATCAGCTCCCTAATTAGACTTAAGACCCACTCAACAAGAGGGAAAGTCTCTCTAGTCCCTGAAAGGCTCATGTGTTGAAAGCTTTGTCTATGCTTGCTGGGCTATTAATAAAAACACAGAAAGTGGAGGCCTGTTTGGAGGAAGTATGTAACTGGAGCAATTGCTTCAAAGGGTATAGTTTATCCTTCCTTATTTTTCCCTTTCCCTCCTGGTCAGCATAGAATGAGCAGCTTTCCCATGCCAGGCCTTCTGCCAGGATGTTCTTCTCACTACAAGCCCAGAAACAACGAGCCAGTTACTCATGGGCCAAATTCTCTGACACTGTGAAACAAAGAAGATAGTTCCTTATGTTGATTTTTTTCTCAGCTATTTTGTTGCAGTGACCCAAAGCTGACTGTCATGATATACATGGATGCTTTGCACTACCAGGGCAGAGTTGAGCAATCAAGACCCTCAAGACTGAATATTCCAGGTCTGGCCATCAACAGAAAATGTCTGCCGCCTGTGTTATAAGGAAGACCAAGCTGTGCGGTGTGGTGCGCATCTTTAGTCCCAGCACCCAGGGGGCAGAGGCAGGCAGATCTCTGAGTTCAAGGCCAGCCTGGTCTACGGGGCAAGTTCCAGAACAGCCTGGGCTACAGAGAGAAACCCTTTCTCAAAAATACAAAAGAAAAAAGAAAAGAAAAAAATGAAAGAAAGAAAAGAAAAGGCAAAGAAGAGAAAGAAAAGAAAGAATGAAGACTGAAGGATGGGTAGGAGTCTGATTGTGGGGGTCTTGAATAGAGGGGCTATAGTATTCACGCTTGTCTCTCAGTCAACAAAACCACCTAGGTTCCCTGACCAAGAAGAAGCCATGAAGACAGATGGTGTGGTTAAGGATGCTGCTAACCTTTTCATAAGTATTAAAAAAAAAATGGAACTAAAACTAGGAAGCAGAAATTAGTTAGAAGCTGGCTACAATTAGTCTATACAAGGCTGTTAGGATCTGGAGAGGGCATCACTGTCATATATAACATCAGACCCCATTGCCCATGGTGACAAGACCAAGACTTCACTCAGATGTCCTTCTCCAGGTAGCCCAGTGGAAAATGGTCTCATTCTGGTTACAGGGTAAATCCTTACTTATCCCGAGAATCATATCAAAGCTGATGCTGGTTACCAGGTTTTCCCAGCATCCCTCAGTCCCTACCTGCTATAGGGTCCTCCTGGACGGCAACCCCAACCCCTACCCTAAACTTCTCCAGCCCAGGAACTGGGCTGGGATGCTCTTTCACCAGCTGCTCTTCCCTATATAACCCAACCATTTTGGCTACGAAGGTCCTTTTATTCCTTTCTTTTCTTTTTTGTCTCTTGCCGTTTTAATCTCTTGGTTCCTGCTCTCCTGGCCTCTTGGCTTCTGGCACTCCCCTCTCATCCCATGGCCAGGTTCTGTTTGCTGGTCCTGTTCACTCTGGACTCTCCCAAATGTCTCTGCCTCTGCCTGTGTTCTCCCTTAAGTCTCTAATAAAAACCCGAATCCCTTAGGAGCTGTCATGTCCTCCTTTCCTTCCTTCCTTCCTTCCTTCCTTCCTTCCTTCCTTCCTTCCTTCCTTCCTTTCTTTCTTTCTTTCTTTCTTTCCTTTTTTTCCTTCTTTCTTTCACCTGGCGCTTCATCCATGCCTTCGGAAAGTCAGATCAGCAACTTGGTTCAGGGTGGCAGAGTTCCTTGGGAGGGAGCTCATTTATACCATGGTTTCAGCCATGAACAGAAATGAAGGCACTTATAAGAAATGAATACTTATTTCACTGCTTATAAGAAATGAATCACCCACAGTGCACTCTCAGCAAGTGACAGCCCAGTGAGTCAGCCAGTATGAGGTCAAGAGAACAAGGAGTTCACTTTGTGTGCTTCTGCATGACCCTAATATGTACTGATACGGTCTCCTACAATACTGAGGTTGTGCACACAATTTCTAGGGAGGTATAATTATAAGCACATTTATAGGTGTTTAAATTACAGTTGAAACAACATAGTGTTTTATACTAAAATAAAAATCACCTCCTTCCAGATCCCAAATACTTAGCTAGCAGATTCAGGGAAAGAGCAGATAACGATTTTCAAAAACCCAAAGCCACCAAATCTGTAGCAGAAAAAGCTTCATTGAAAGTCACATAGGTAAGTGTAATATCTTTAAAAAAACAAAACAGAACATGGCACGATCTACTTTCTGTTGCTTTCATAATGGGCAAAGAGGAGAAATGTGAAACCTAAAAACAAATGATGAATGGCTAATTTGTTGTTATGGAGAGAAAGACACATAGAGAAGGTGAGAGGCTGAATAAACGGGGAGGGCAGCAGAGAGGGATGGGGTCGTCCTGTGCGTCGTATAAAGACCACAGGCGGGTCCCCTGGTGGGTGTCACCGCACATCTACGGCTATAGTTGAGAGCACCAGAACCTTAAATGCTACCTAGAGAGAAAATCAAAACTCGTAAGTAACTGCTTTAATAGAATTTTCTAGACAAAAAAAAAATGAGGTGATCAATGTAATAGACAAAAAGATCTATGAACAAATAAATGATATAGACATACCCTCTGTCTTTTGTCACTAAAATAAAATGGGGAAATGATATTTTCAACATAGTAAGTGGTACAAGGACAATCAGAACCACATACAAAATTGTGTTTGATCCCTGTATCATATTGTGTGTGTGAGTGTGTGTGTGTGTGTGTATGCGCGCGCACACACGCGCGCGCACACACGCGCGCGCGCGCACACACACACACAGAGTTCTGGAAGGATTTATCTAAATGTGAAGCAAAGCAAGAGCAATTTTTTTTTAAAAAGGGGGAATAATTCTACATTAATTTTGAGTAATCACAAGCCATATGCAGTATGCAAAAACAGTGCTAGCCATACAGAAAAGGCTGAGAAGCTGATATATGTACAAGGAATTTCTGTTCACCAAGTAATTCCATCAAGACAGGTAACAGGCAATAAATACATCAACAATTGCAGGGGAAGACAGTTTCAGTTCACCTGTCTGTCCACGACTTGTATCTAGGACCTCTTAAGGATCTCAACAAAACCACAAGGATAGACAGTCTATCCTCTTGTGTCTGTTCTTCTTTTTTATTTATTTTATTTTTAATTATGTATATGTATGTGCTTATGTGTGAGGGTATGTGATGTGGGATTCCTCTCTCTATGCTCTGAATATGTTTTATTACTATTGGTTAATAAGCTGTTTTGGCCTATGGCAGGGCAGAATACAGTTTGGCGGGATAACTAAACTGAATGCTGGGAGAAAGAAAGTGGAGTCAGGCAGACGCTGTGTAACCACCCAAGAAGTGAGATGTGAGGAAACAAACCATGAGCCTCATGGTAAAATGTAAAATAATAGAAATCAGTTAATTTAATATATAATAGCTAGCTAGGAATATGCCTGAGCCATTGGCCAAACAGTGTTGTCATTAATATAGTTTTTGTGTGATTATTCTGGTCTGGGTGGCCGGGAGATGAAGGCACAGTCTCTGTCCTGTGTGTGCACAGGAGTGCAGATCCAAGCAGAGACCAGAAGCAGCGAATCTCCTTGAAGCTGGAGTTACAGGCGGTTGTCATCTGGCAGACATGGGTGCTATGAACCAAACTGAGGTCCTCCACATGAGCAGTACACGCTTTTAACTACTGAGTCATCTCCTTCGACTCTTATGCCTTTCATTTGTGGGCTTCATGCCAAGACTCCTGTGGATGCCTAAGGCAGTAGGTAGTACTGAGTCTTATATACATTATGTTTTCTACATATATACATATATGTAATATATATGACAAATGTTATATATAGATTATATACAAGAAAGATTAAAACTATGAGAACAGAATAATTATAATAATATGCTATAGTAAAATATAGGAATAGTTTCTCTTTCTCAAAATGTCTTATTGTAAAGTAGATCTTAGCAGCCTTGGGATATGTTTTTTTTTTTTTTTTTTTTTTTTGTCTTATTGAGTCAAGAATTTTTACACTTAAAAGGAAGCATACTATGACTTCTTGTTGATATACACTAACTTCCATCACCACCACTAAGAGGGGCTTTAGGGCCATTATTAAGTGAAATAAGGGCCACTCGGACCCAAGAACTGCAACCTTGTGACAGCTGACCTGGTGAACCAGACTACTTCTAAGTGACCCACGGGTAGTTAGCTACACAACAAGGGTTTCCCTCAGGAAATTTCATGGCCCAGTCATGACAGAGATGGACAAGTGATTATAGACTCCCATGGTTTGTTTTTGATAGTTTTCTGTCTTTTGTAGTGTTCAGCTTTTGGAGGAGGAGAGGCTATGCCCATAAACCTGAGGGCATATTTCGGCCTTCCTGTTGTTGAAGATGGACATCTAAATCATTTATGGATTCCCCAAAATGCCAGGTGGGTACAGTGCACATCCAGTGAACAGAGAAGGTAAATTATCATTTATTATGTGTCAATACCCTACTCCAGGCGGAAACCAGCTGGGTTATTATTGCGTTCTGTTTGCTTTCTGTTTGACTCAATAATAGACAGATGTGTTTAATTTGAGGTCTGAAAAGAGGGATAGTTTCCTGCTTTAAAAAAAAAGGCTTCATTGTTGTAAAACAATGAAGCATCTTTCCTAAGAACAAAATGAAACGCTGTTTATCCCAAATCAACATTCACTGAATTACCCTTAATATACTATCCAGTCTATGTTTAGCTTTGCCGAAATTCAACACTGACACAAGATACCCAAACGTTTCTAAAGAAATTGATGCCAGAATTTAAATGCACAAAGTAAAAATAAATTCCAGTTAATTTTGACATTATCCAAAGTCACTGTGTGTCAATTTAGCTCTTCGGTCGGCCACAGCTTCAGTTAGCATGTATCCTAGTTAAAGGCAGATGTAAGAGATAAACACTCTGCCGGGTGGGTGAAGAGAAGGTTCAGTTGCTAAAAGCAGGAGTTGCTTTGTAGAGGACTTGGGTTCTGTGCCCAGCACCCACATGGTGGCTCACAGCTATCCATGACTCCAGTTCCACGGGATCTGATGTCTTCTTCTGACCTCTGTGGGTACCAGGATGCACATGGGGAATTTACATGCATACAGGCAAAACATTCCTACCCATAATATACAATAAATAAAAAAACTTTTAAAAACTAACCTTAAAAATAATTTAAAACTTAAGCTACCTTTTTAAGTACTTCACAGCTTACAGAGCTTTTGGATCTTAAAATAATTTAGTAAATCACTCCCTGAAATCAACAATACCAATCAATATATAGGTTTCTTGCTGCTTGCTAATGCCAAGCAGTCTGCGCAACACTTAGACGTTAAGTGGTTAGCCCTGACTCCATTTAGCATAAGAAAACAGGTTCAGGGAAGCTAGAGGACACACCTAAGGTCAGGAGCGGCTGGGTTTTTAAGGCATTCTCCTGTTGTTCCAAAACACAGGGAGGTTTCTCGGTACAGACCCGTGCTTCCCTTTCACAGTCAGAACTAAGAGTCCTGACCAGTACAAAAAGGTTTTTGTTTTGTTTCGGTTTGGTTTTGGTTTTTTTTTGTTTGTTCATCCTTTTTTTCCCCCAGTTTTTCCCTAGATGCCTGGTTTATTAAAAGCGCTTTGAAGTCGTCAACACCTCCAGTGTCCGAGAGAGATCATTTTATTTGGTTTCGTATACATTCACATGCATAACTCAGCTCATGCTTACTAAACTGTCTGTATTCAGAAAGAAGAGATGACTGAGAGGAAAGGCCTGCTCTCTATTGGGTGCTGCGGCAGGAAGGATTTTGTTTGTTTGGTTGACAGCTACTGTTGCTGGCTTGCTTGCTTGTTTGTTTGTTTTGTTCTGTTATGGATGGGTCCTGGCATTTTCTTCAGTTTCCAGCACCGCAGCAGTTCTCACAAGGACTTTCAGCTCTGTCTATGTCGCTATCCATGAGTAACGTCTCAGAGACTTTCTCTTTTCCTTCCTCTCCGCATAACAAATGTTTGTGTCTTTTGAAGGTTGAGTACCTAATCTCAAAGCAGACAGATAAATTTGCCCAGAAGAAACCCAGATATTAAGTGAGAGGGAAAGCCTAGTCCTAGGGGATTTCAAGATTCAACAAAGGCCCCAAATTACTGATCAAAAAAGCCCCACCTCTGTTTTGCTAAAATTCACTTGCAAGAGCGTGATAAAACTCACTTCTCGGACTTCACAGACAGAAGTGAGGACCATTCCTGCACGCCGGCTGGGCTCTAGATCTCTCAATTATTTCATCCATGGGAACATAAACAATGGGCCAGTATGGTGCCTTATTCTTCTGTAATGACCCTTATCATGCAGATCCAACCCTACAGCTACATAATCAGATCCCCTAAATAAACAATCTGCTTGGGTGTCCACGGGACAGAGCCTGGGCTGGGAAGACTTGTCAAAAATAGAAAAAAATATGAAAGGAAAATGAATCGATTCAGTTGAGCTCAGGGTCACACTGAAATTCAAGTGACAGTGAATTATGCTTTTAAATTCTCTAGCTGCTGATTTTTGTATTATCCTTATATATTAACATATATATATACATATATATATATGTATATATATATATATTAGTGAATGAAAGTTTTTCTTCAAAGTGAAGGAAAGAAAGACCCTGGAAGGTAAATAATTGATCTCAGACTTTTAGATAGTAACAACTTAGTTATCTGAAATGACAATATGGTTACAACGTTCAAAAGCAGCCAGACAGTAGTGGTGTCCAGCTGGAACCCCAGCACTTGGAAGGCAGAGACAGGCGGAGCTCTGTGAGTTTGAAGCCAGCCTAGTATACAGAGTTCCAGGACAGCCAGGGATACCCACAGATACCCTGTCTTGAGAAACAAACAAACAAACAAACAAAAAGAGAGAGAGAGAGAGAGAGAGAGAGAGAGAGAGAGAGAGAGAGAGAGAGAAAGAAAGAAAGAAAGAAAACCAAAAAAAAAAAAAAAAAAAAAAAAAAAGATATGAGATAGCAGGCTTACCTCTATAGTTTAAATTTATCTACTATAGTCCCAATTTTCGACATAAGGCATTTTCTATCAAATTCTCATTCCTCCTTCTAAGCATGTGCTTCTTGCAGATACAAGCAAAATGCACATTTTTCTTTTTTCAAAGTGCAAAATTTGTATTTTCTGGACAGACACACAGAGCTCATAATGTATAGATTAAGAGCACAGATTATCTGTCCATACTTAGCACCTAGCATGCAAATGAATATTCAAAGGCTGCATATTCTATATATAATTAATATAATGCCCCAAGTGCACTATAATTTAGCATTTCTTCAATATTTTTCTTAACAACAGATCCATCTTGGAGATTGTTCTCCTATCAGTTTAAAAAGGATTCCTTCTTTGTTTTCGTAGCTGTCTACTAAAAGTATTCTATTGTTGAGCGGTACCCGCATCTGTTTGATCCGTTCCCTGTTAACAGCTGTTGGGTCGTGTTAAACGTTTGGTCATTCTGAATAAGGGTACAATGGCTAAGTTTATGTGTATGTGACCTATCACACATGGGAAGCTGTAGAAGTGGAACTTCTGGGTCATGTGCAATCTGGCAGAAACTGAAGCTTATCTACCACAGATGGTAGTACCTCCTGAACTCCCCACCATCCATGAGAGTAAGCACCAAGGTTCTTTGTCCCATTTACACCGTCTGGAAGGAGTCACTTTTCGTGCCCTCAAGGGTGGCCATGACGACTCAGCTGTCCTCTGAAAAGAACCCTAGGCCTTAGGATTCACTCTGAGTTTAAATTTGAGAGTGGTTGTTTGACAAGGAAAAGAAGTCTCATTGGCTAACGTTTTCAGGGGCTTCACAGCCCAAGCTGGCGCTGTGAAGAGGCGCTGGCAGTGGCCTCTGATAGAGTCCAAGCGTGGTGGGGTAGCATCGTGTGTCAGGAACACAGGTGAGAGCAGTGAGCAGTGTGCAAAGGGAATCGGAGAGGAAGAGATGAAAAGGGAGAGCCAGTGAAGGAAACTGAGATCTCATGAAAACAGCCGTGAATATGAACTGATCCCATCTAAACCATCCAAGAAAGAAGTCAGCTTCCTGCTGTAACCATATGGGGCTGACTCACTTTCCACAGAAAACCATTAAGGCCTCTTCAGGACCAGTCATCAGCTCTTAAAGATTCCATCCCAGCCATACCACTGCCTTGGGGACCAAGCTTCCAATTGATGACTGTCTGCGGGACAACCCAGATCCAAGTCACACTCGTCTGTTCAGAACTCACCATCTTATCTTCTGGCTGGCCCCAGGCGGCACTAAACACTCTCATATTCTAACACACGAATTAACGCTCACTAACGTTTTGAACGACTGTTTACATTGTGTCTTCAGCAAGACTGCAAGCCCCTTGAGGCCGTGGAGTGTTCTTCACAATTCCCAGTAAAATCTAATTGTGAGTCACTGAGATATTAGCAGAGGAAATGGAAGAGATTTCTGAAGCTAAATGTTACTTTGTATATCTCAACTTTGGGGTAGATTGACCCTGAGCCTGCCAAAACAGGAACTGGAGGTGGAAGGAACCATTCAGAGGAAAGACATTAATCCACTGTTGTTGGCACATGATCCGATCCTGTCATGGAGCCTTCTGCTGGTAAACCCGTTGATTGTCCAGGGACTGACATAGACAGTGGGTCGTTGTTACTATAAAGACATAGATCTTCCTCTAAAAACATCCGGAGTCTGTCATCTGTCATTAGGAACAGTTACCATGTGTTGAGAGCATCTGATTTCAAGAAATTATCCAAAGATCCAAAGCTTCTTCAAGCTGAATTGTGAGGAAGTGGCCAAGAGAGACAAGACATTCAAAGAGCCACACTTTCTCTAGTGGTGCGTGTGATGGTGTTTGTCTAAAAAGGCTGTAGACTTTCTTATGGCTCCAGAGAAGTCTTGGGTCCTAGTCCTGAACTTTGCTTAGTTCTAGGTTTCTCGCGTCCTTTTCAGAACCTGAAGACCGAGGGGCGTGCAGCTTCGTGGTGTGATGCCAGCGCGCACCTCAGCGTGCTCTCCAACCAAAGCCCCTTCACATCCCTGGTTCTGGGGATTCTGCTTTGTCCTCCTACCCCACCCCCAAATGGAAGACTTTTGACTGATAACATGCCATCTAAGCATAAAAGCTGTGTGTGTGTGGGGGGGGGGGAATAAAGACAGGGTATTCAAAGTGACTCCTTCCTACTGGAGGTTAAACTGGGAATGGTTTAAGAAACAAAAATGTTTAATAAATAAGAATAGTTTATTAAATTAATGCAATACAATGACAATTCGATGCAAAATAAAATTTACATGTAGGGCGACCCACAACACAAAGGTATAAAGTGCCGTTACAATCCAACGCCGTGAGACGGTGTTAAGATTTCAAATAAAGTGAGTAATTGGAGTCTCGCTCGACTACATATTTTCTTAAACTTCACACAAACAGAACATTGCCATGAGAATCATCCCGTGAACAGGTAACAGAAGGGTTCCCTTGGGGGTTCTGATTCATCAGTCTTAGCTCTGAGACAGAATTTCACTATGTTGCCCTGGCTGGCTTGGACTCTATGTAGACCAGGCTGGCCTCAACTCACAGAGATCTGCCTGCCTCTCCTCCCGAAGGCTGGGATTAGAGACTTGTATGCACCACCGGACCTGGCCTGTTTCTTCAGCCCTGACGTGGGACCAGACAAAGAGGACTGATAGAAAGCTCTGGGCTCTTTCTCCCCTCCTCCCCCAAGAAAACATTATCTTTGAGGCCCCTGTGGCAATGAGAGGCAGTGACCTTCAAGGGTTCAGGCAGAGCTAAGGGGCTTTTCCTGGTACAAGGGCAGGTCCAACCAGCAGGAGGAGCAAAGCTGGGATTTCCAGGGAGAACCTGTGATAAGCAAGCGGAGCATCTGTGTTTGAGAAAAGAAGCAGAGGGAAACAGCAGTGCCAACACTGGCCAGATCTGCGTCTCGCTGAGTGACAGAGAAGGCTACCGACTCCTTGGTGTTGGGTTGACTCAGTGCACCCTGGGGACTCACGGTCTCCCTTTGAGCAGACACAAAATAAACCAAACACAAACTCAGTGAGCGAGTAAGTAAGTGCTCTATAAATGGTATTTTACAGGTAGGGACAGCAGACACAGTGCCTGGACTAGGCACTATGAGAGACATCTGGAGGAATGGGAAGGAAAACCCTAGAAAGGAGGCAGGTCCCTTCTTGGATCTTTAAATAGGTTCCAGCAGCTGCATAAGGATCAGTACATTAAATAAAAAGGGTAAATATGCAAATACACAGTGAGCTACTATTTAGGAATTAAAAAAATATAGGTACTTTAACATATATTTCTACTTATTAATCATCTTTGAGAAAATATATGTGCAAAAAGCAATACCAGTTGCTTCTTGGAAGGGGCTAGCAAGGCTAGGGCAATGGAATAGAGTTTTATTTTGTCTTTGGGACCATTCTGAGTCAGCACCCTGTTGACATGTATTTGGATTGCATGTGTGTTCATGTGCATGTGTGGTGCATGTGTGTATGCATGTGTGGCACATTGTGTGTGCATGTGTGGTGTATGTGTGTGTGCATGTGTGGTGTATGTGTGTGTGTGCATGTGTGGTATATGTGTGTGTGCAGGCATCATTTCTCAGGCACTGTCTACATTATCTTTTGAGGTATCAGCTCTCATAAGCCTGGCGCTTACCAAGCAGGCTAGACTGGCTAGCCAATGAGAGTTAGGGATCTGCCTGTCTCTGCCTCCCTGGTGCTGGGATCAAACGCATGCAATATATACCCAGCTGTTTTTGTATGAGGGTTTTGGGGAACAACTTAGGGTTTTATACCTCATGAGGAAAGTGTTTTACAGCTGAGCTATCTCCCCAACCCTCAATATCATTTAAATAGAAAAATAAAAAAGAACTTTTAAGCAATGCTAGATATTACAAGGAGGATGTGAGATTGTATGAAGAAGGTAACAAATAAGACGTAAATCCAATGCTAGACAAGGAACTCAAGAGTTACTTCCAGAGTCTTTTAAATATAGACTCCTTGTTAATGAACATTGCTTAGAGTATTGAACTTAAGCATATGCATACACATATCCAACCAGTACCCTGGCTTGCATCTCTATGCTCAGGGCCAGCATGGTACACAAGGCTGTGTGAAATCAATGCTACTTAAGCAGTTTTTTAATTCATTTCTTAGCTACAAACTGAATCCTGAAAGGACAGTGGCTGAAGGACAGAAATCTGATAGCTGTTATTCTGTAGGCAAATCACTTAATTGCTCAGCTTCTTGGGCTGCGAAGTGAGTATAATAGAGGTTACCCTGAGGGTTGTTGCTATGGAGATGAAATGAGATTGTTGCATGTAGTATCAGACACTTGTAAAACTGATACTTCAATGGAACAGTTACTACCACAGAGCCTCAAGGACTGAGAATAAAGATTATTCAAGTCAAATAGCAGAAGCCCTGTTGAACCAAGCATGTGTTCTCCATGTGTCCCGCTTATACCAGTAGTCACAGAGGACACCAAGCACCTCACATATGCACATGCTTTTCTGCCTGTGGACAAGACTGTAAGCAGCAGTAGAGTTTGGTGACTGTATGTTAGCATCTATTATGTCTTTAGAACGCATCAGGCACAGCCACGCTCCCACACCAAGCATACACAAACTCAAAATAAATAGGAACACTCATACTTCCACACTTGTGACTCTCCGACGCCCATCCAGGCACCGAGTGGAGGGAAAGGGCACTTCTGCAAGGGCCAGATGTTGAGCCAGGGGTTCTCAGCCCACTTTCCCAAGATGATTAACGGGTAAGCTTGCTTGTTGGTGTCTCCTGCAGAAATGTCGTTTGTCCCCAGGCTCGCCTTTTTCTCCCTTCTCTTGTCTTCCCTGGTTCCATTTCGAGTCCTTGGACCCACATCCCAAGGGCCCCCTCATTCGCAGACCACAGACTGCCAATCCCGCCTCGAAGACCAGAGGTTTCCTTGCTGCTTACGTCTCCTCGAACTGTGTATCTGGAGGGAGAGGGACAATAGCAGAGGGATCTCACGGGGGCAGGGAGTATGCGGGAAAATGCATGAAGACGTGCAAGACAAACAAGTTGGATTTTGCTAGATCACATGATAAGGTTGCAATAAGACAGAGACAAATCTGGCAACACTTGCATATGCTGACGGATGACTAAACACCCTTGTTTGTCCGGGACTGCCCTGGTTTTTGAAATGGAAAACCTGCTGGACTGAGAAACCCTCAAGCTGAGCAAGCTAGGCTGGTTCCTTGGGTAACTCAGCAGCATGAATGGTAGTGCACAGGAGGGAACCTGCTCCGGTCTGCTCAAGTTCATGAGCCAGCTTTAATCCTGCCTGGGCTCCGTGGTACCCTTGGGTTCTAACCACAGTACAGCGAATTAGAAAACTTGATAGAGCTTATTTAAAAATTTAGGGCAGTGAGGGTTTCCTATTCCTATAAACATAGACATTAGCAGCAGAATGAAGTGGAGGCCATAGGATGGGAATGAAAGTGCATGGCGAGGCTGAGTGTTCCTGCCACCTTATTTTATGTTCTCATATTTATAAGAGTGCTTGAGGGCACGTGATGAAATGAAATCCATATCCCACACATGAACGAGTTAACAGCTGACCGCCCAGCAGAACCATTGGTTTAGTTACACATTCATCTGACTCAGCACTCTCTCTGGTTGCAGGGCTACCAAGGTATCAGCCGCTTAGACAAAAGCGCCCCTCCCCTCCTGCTCCCAACTCTTTGCAGCCCTGGGCTGAGTTTTACTATACAGGACCATCCCAGAATTCTCTCAGTTGTGGGAGTTGTGAGGCAGAGGAATCCTCGGTCCTCACAAACAGGCTCCTTTGGAAGGAGGGGAGGTCAGGACTAGTGGATTTCTTTTGTTATAATAGCCTTTTCCTCTTCCTGTTTATGTTGTTTGCCATGTGGTTCAGGAGGCTTGCAACTCACTGTCCTCCTGCCTCAGCCTACAGAGCGCTGCAACCGCAGCCCTGCAGGACCAAACTGCATTGTCCTCCCGTTTACCCAACCCTTCTGTCAAACTCACCGGTTTGGTTTTTTGACTTTGTGTCTTCGAAGCCACATTTCTCCACATCTAGAGTTTTCACTGAATGAGAAAAAAAAAAAAAGAAATCGATCTTAATTCCGTAGAGCACAACACTATGACCCACAGTGACTCAAGTTTCAACTCAAGGTTTTTATAAGGCACTACTCAATCTTAATCACCGGACTTCTAGTCCACAAGCTTCCTTATTCCAGGTACAAAACCCCAAAGCTAATTATTCAACAACTTAGGACACATTCTCTCTCTCTCTCTCTCTCTCTCTCTCTCTCTCTCTCTCTCTCCCTCCCTCCCTTCCACCCTCTCTGTTCTCTTTCTCTCTCTCTAGAGTTGTCTATTTTGTTTCCCGTCCTACCCTCAGAGCTGGCCAACATCCTGAACTACTCTATTACCTACTGATTCTCTACCACACTCATTCTCCATCAGTCCTTTCCAGACTCAGTTCAGCAACAACCGCTTCCTTGCGCAAGCCCAAGTCTAGTCCTAGTCCGGATGTGTCACTGAAACCTACTGTCACATCTTGGCCACTCTCTTGGTTCTGGTCAGGGTCTGTACTTTGGACTCAGCTGGTTGCTACCCCCTCAGTTATATGGCTTTCCGCATACACTCATCCTCCAAAGGATTAAAGGGGAATTCCTCTCAGAAGACTGAAGTTCATTTCCACATTTTAGTTCCCTATTTGGCTTCAGGCAAGTCCATACATCACTGGCTCTCTGGGTATACACTTCAAAGCACTGGGGAAAAGTTTTCTCTAAGTCATCTTACAAGGGGATGTCATTATTTGAATGCACTCATTTTCCTAGATTTAAATCATTCTTATGGGTAAATGCTGAAATCAATATATGAAAATTACTTAAAACACTCTGTCATATTGATTCCAGAAAGTTTGCAAAAAAAAAAAAAATGCTTTGTGGTAAAGATAGCAGTTTTAGACAGAAATGTTTCCCTACTTAGGGTACCCAGGACCCAGCTGGATGGGATGTTGCAAGGAATTCAACTTGAATTCAATGAGACCAGTGGGCACAATGGTCTTTCAAAGTCTGTGGTTATTCACTTGTTAAAAAGGAGCCGTACAGCTGTCTTCTTCAGCCTC
Source organism: Alexandromys fortis (assembly GCF_014885135.2). Taxonomy (NCBI): domain Eukaryota; kingdom Metazoa; phylum Chordata; class Mammalia; order Rodentia; family Cricetidae; genus Alexandromys; species Alexandromys fortis. The sequence continues at coordinate 13,774,101 of NW_026067895.1, read as the reverse complement.
CACCGCCACCTGTCCTACACCTCGGCCCTGCACTGCACACAGCTCTACTGTGAACTACTGAACAGTGGACGCCGCAGTGCTGCCTCCAAAGCTAAGTCTTTTAGCTTCCCTAAACCCCTGTCCAACTCACACCCCTCCAAAATACAACACGGTCCAACGGCACACTCCCAGGTAGGAGATGCAGCGGAACAGCTACGTGAGCAGGGCTGAAGGAAGACATGGCTCACCGGAGTGACAGCTCAAACTTACTTTTTCTAACTGAAAGTGAAAGGCACAACCTTCAAGGTCAAGTGTTTCCCAGGAAGGCTCTGCTAGCCTGTTGGGTCAGGCAGCTCCCTGTGGTACGGGGCTGCCCTTATCAAGTTAGAGTAGGTGCTGTCTCTGACACTGCCTAATCAATATCGTGGTAAGAAGACCTTCGCGGACTTTCTCCAGGCAGCACAGAAACCACAGCAGTGAAGGAAATACCTTGTTTTCTTAGGCAGAAGAAGGCTAGGACTAGGACTGCAACAAAGGACAGTAGAAATGATCCCACAAGTACCCATCGAGTCCTCTTATTTGGGAGAAATTCTGCAGGTGGTTCTGGAAAACAGAATTGAAAGATGCCGACTAAAGATAAGGTTTTGCTTGCAAGGAAATAGTCAGGAGAATGGTCATTCCTGAAATCTAGTTTGGCTTTAGGGTAATCTTACTTACTAAAAGTCAATGGCCAGTCAGGGCTTGCGCACGTGAAACAGACTGAACACTTCTCCCTCAAATGGCTTTGAAACCTCCAAGACTGAATTCTACCACTGCGGATTGACTTTGAAACCTCCAAAGGTTTCAGCCTATCAAACAGAAATGCTAGGGGATGTCTTGTGTGGCTATCTGTGACATGTTTAGCATAGGGCCACAGAAAGTGACTGTAATATTAAATGGGGACCTCGGTGAAGTAAGTTCCTTGTGCACTCTGTAATATAGGCACTAACAGCCAACATGGCATGGAAAGCCCACTCTAGAAAATGGGAGACCACTGGGCACTGTTAAGCAGCTTCCGCCTCCCACACCTGTGGTGGTGATCACGGACCAATGTGTGTTTTTAGTCCTTCATGTTTGAAACTCTCTTGACATTCTAGTCATTGGCTTCTCATGCCAGGGTCTCTGTCTGAAGTTTTGGGAAAGGTAGGTCCCAGGGCACAAGGATGCTTTGGGATTGCCAACTCCCATCTCTTGTTGTAAATCAGTTTCTGTTTGTCCCCACTATGAATCAACTGAGATCCACAATACTTAACTACACGGTTTATAAAGCCTGTTCACAAATGTTGTATTTGCATTTCAAAGTAACAGATGTTAAACCTACCAACTGTTTCTTATAAAACCAAACAAACCCAAGTTACAGGCAAATAGACAGAGGGGCTAAGTAAGTTACTCCAGGATGCCCCACAAATAAATTGCCATCAAATAGCGTTTTGTTGTTTTATTGTGATGATGTTCGCTTGTTTTGTTTCTGAAGCAGTCTCTTGTAATCCATGCTGGCTTTGAAGATGACCTTGAACTTCTGAGCCTCTCGCCTCTGCCACCCAAGTGTTTGGATTACAGGTGAGCCCTACATCACCAGGCTTCTCTGGTATTGGGTGTCAGCTCTTTGTGGATGCCAGGCAAGTACCTTCCCAACAGAGCTACATCTCCAGCCTCATAAAACAGCATCGAATGGTAGGAACCCAGTAACACAGCTTTTACGAGAGCGCCCAATTCAGTTAGGCCGTCTTCCTGGTTTTCTACACGTGTTTGCTCTGTCTGGTTCCAAGTCCATCCTGGGCTGAATTTTCATATTGGTTGACTTTTCTGTGTAGTTTTATTTCTTTTTTCCTAAACTTTCTAGAGCACTACTGCTGGTGGACATTGGAGAGGAGATGAAGCAGAAGCAACTCTCCTCAGAACTCCCTGGATTTAAGTTCTCCTAACGCTCTGAGCCTCTCACCTGGCTGTCCCCCGTCCCGTCTATTTCTGTAAGGTAACAAGCTTAAAAAATAGCTGAACTTATCTACAGCTCATTTTGTCTCTACGATAACCTTGGCAGGTGAATTACAACCATTACAGGGCACGTGACCCACACAGAAATGTAGTAGGTTGTCAAAAGACAACAGGCTCGTGTTCTACGCACAAGGCAGACTTCCTGGAGTTGAAACATCGGAGCAACCGAGGGGGAAAGGATCCTTCATCCTAAGACTAAGACGAAAGGACAAAGCATTTGTTTCCTACTACAGAAGCCCTGGAGAGAAGAGAGCAGCTCCAGTATGATAACGTTTTGATTCCTGAAGCATAACTTGAGTCCTTATCTCATGCCCCCACGGTGCCCCAGCTGCGACAGTGTTTCCTACATTGCAGCTGTCCCCCTGTTCTCCTGGAGCACGGTGACTTTTGTCCTATTCATCTGCGAACACTCAATGCCTAACATACAGTTTGCCATGGGCGAACGCTCAATAAACACTTGCTGAATGTTTTTTTTTTTTAAGTAGGACTATAGCTAGCGTGCAAGAAAATGAGGAAATAGCATACATTTAATAAACCTAAGTGCTGTTTATCCACGCACTCGGTCAGCTGGCACTGGGTGATTATGACGGACAACTGTCATGCGAGGGGACAAGGGACAGAATTAGGCAGTTTACCTGGGATGATCAACTCAGCTGTGTAGTTTTCCCCTGACTGTAGTCTCCAAAACGTGCAGTAGAAAACATCGTTAGCCGTTGCGTTGATCCTCAGCGTGCTGGTCATGTTGAAAAGCTTCTCTTCTGTCTGGGAAGCGGTGACAGTGGTCTTGCCACTCAGGGATTGGTTGTCACTGTTGGTCCAGATGACTTCAGCTTTTGGGTAGCCCTCAGCCTGACATGTTAGTTCGTACTCGGACGTGGCTGGATCCATGAAAATTCTGTGGTTGATTTTGTGGTACGGGGCTAGGTCATAAGCAAAAAGAGGTCAAGGCTCTCTCCCATCGCAGGTGCTATCTGCTTACAAATACTATCAACTTGGGCCAGTTCTTGGGGAACTATGTCGCCAGCTCAGCTCAGGGAGTGCGTGCTAGTCTGCCTCAGGTTTTCTGTTCAAATCTGGGCCACATTTGGGCTTAAGGAACAATCACATTGCAGGAATAATCGCACCGGCGAGCTTATTGGGCTCAAACTAAATGTCTCAAATAAATAAAGTAAATTATCATCTTGAAACCAAAGGCCTTTCTATCTAAATATAAATTATATCTATTAAATCAATAATCATTATTCTGCCCTCAATTCTTTAATGAGCCATTTAGCGCCGAGGAGAGAGACTTTATTACCTACTCCCAGCCAAAGACATAATAAGAGTGTTGCAACATATTTTCACAGAAATCTGACACAGAGCAGCTAGTATAAAGCAAACTGAAATAATGACATGATGCTTTGTTGCCCTTAGTTCAAGAAAATGACCACCAATAAAATAGGCACAATTATGATTTCAAAACACAAAAGGGCTTTTATGGACACTTGAGCCCTTAGTCTTGTATTTGTCATATTTAAGAACAATTAAAAATAAAACTACTGATTATACCTTATTAAATAGGCACTTGGTGAAATAATGTCACCACAATAGAGTCTATCCCACATTGCACAAGATTTAATTTTTCTGGGAATTAAAGGTTTACATTTGAAATCACTGTCAATGATAAAGCATTTGGAGTGAAATAGTTGCTTTCTATTCTCACTTTTCCGGGGCCTTCGTTGAAGGAGAGCCTGGTGAACCGAAGAGCTGACTCGTCCACACTGATTCAACCCCCACAGCTTTCATGTCTAAGATGGGCACATGCATGAAGACGCAACATTAAAATGTAAGAACTTCTACTTATGTGTTTGCTATAGTGCCTGTTAAATTATGTATGCCTCATAAGCCTTGATGGCAGTCACTGTACGTCACTGTCGGCCACAGGAAGAAAGAGGGTTACTGTGGATTTTTCAAATTCTCCTTTTTTTTGTTTGTTTGGTTTTGAGAAAGAGTTTCTTTCATTTTTTTTGTTTTTGTTTTTGTTTTTCGAGACAGGGTTTCTCTGTGTAACAGCCCTAGCTGTCCTGAAACTAGCTCTGGTAGACCAGGCTGGCCTTGAACTTACAGATTTGCTTGCCTCTGCTAGAATTAAAGGCGTGCGCCACCACCGCCTGGCTGAGAGTTTCACGTGTAGCGAAAGAGAAGGCTCTACCTCCTGAGTGCAGGAATTACAGGCAAGCGTGTGCCACCACATCGGGTTTTAAACTAGAACTCCATGACTGGCAGGCAAGCACTCTACCAGCTGAACTACAGACCCATTCCCCGTGTCTACTTTTAACTGAATTAACCTTTTTTTTTTTTTAATGAGCTCGTTCAAAAGTCTCCTTATAGAAACAGAGGCTTGAAGATAAGACTAACAATTCCACACAAAGCAAAACAAAATGTCAGAAGTGACTTCATCATCCACTTTCTGAAGTTAAAAACAAATACTGAGTAGGATACGATAAAGCATTGGCTAAAATAAGCTTCAAGATGATTGAGACCATCTCCATTTGTTAATGGTGAATTTCATCATAATATACACTGATGCTGTCACGACTGGCAAGACATTACACATATTGTTTATTCCAATTATTTCGCCTTTGGGATTTTGTCTATTTTTGTCCATTTCAAGAACAGATCATGTGTTAGGTGGAGCCAACTATATGAAATCAATGACAGTTATCTTCTTTTGATCTTCAAAATGGCAATTTCGTATGATATAAACTATGTGTTGGTGCCAATTTTATATTTTATAATTACATGCAAGTTTGTGGCGCTTTACAGAAAGGCTAGATGAGCAAGTTTTGTTTTGTTTGTTTTGAAAACTCTGGCTCAGATCTAGAACACTCTGCTACCTAGTTGGCTGATCAAGACCAAGCAGAGTTCAGTTTAGTTTAAAGTCATTGCTCAGCCTGATGCACACTCCAGCGGCCCAAAGCTAGGCAGCAAAGCACAGCTAGTTAAGGGCACAGATTTCAGAAACGAGCTAGTTAGGTTTAGGACCGGCTTTATCATTTTAGATGCATTACTTCTTTGGCTACATATCATTGAATCTAAGATGCCATCCATTGAAAGACACATTCAGATTTGAAAGATAGTAAGAAGGAAAAGACCCAGAATGGCCATGATCAAGGGTCTCCTCCACAGCGTCGTGTTAAAGATTAGATGAATTCATATGAGCAAAAAGCCCAGGATCATGGCCTAACATGTATTAGGAGTTGCCTAAGCATTGTGCAACTGCTCCTGTTACCACCAGCCAGACGAGGAGGACCAGGAACACAGTGTTCCTCCCCTTTTTATCACTTCTTCAGTGGGTCTTCAGAAAGTTCTTACAGCTCTTGGCAAACAGTCGTGGCAATCAGTTTTCCCATATTCAAGTCTGTTCAGAGGACGAACATCTTAAACTAATGGTTTTTGAAACAACCATTCCTTCCTTCAACAAATATTCTTCTCTTTTCTTGTTGCACAGGAACGTCATCATATGCCAAGGCGTAGGGGCCCAACAATGAATAAAACAGACCCAACCCCTGCCCCTCCGGTTTGTGTTCCAGACGAAGGAAAGAAAGAATAAACATGAGATTCTGAGACATACTAGATAGAGATAGATGACACAGAAAAGATTTAAACAGGACTTGGGGATCTGGTGGGCCTTAATCATCTATCCATATGATTAAAATGTTTCCTACAGCCGCTCAATATCATTTAAGGTCCCAGAAACATTAAATGAACATTTCAATTTTTTATGATATTAATTTCAGTGATTAAAGCTAAGGATTTCAATTGAAAGCCAGATACCTGGGGGGTCTTCTGTAACCTTTCGAAAGTATAATAGCACCCGAAGAGATCATGGCAATTGAGTTAATACAAAACTACAGCCTTTCACGTTTCAGTTTTGAAATGCTTCACCTTTAAAATCCCAGGGTGAGTGCCCACCCTCCCAGGGAGCTTTATTGCCACACACTTGCAGTAATGGGAAGAGAAAAAGGGCAGCAGCATTACTGTGAAATCATTTGCATGGGAGATGACTCAGGAGTTCTACTTCCTCTGCATGCAAAGCTCCTACGTGCCAGCCACCAAGGTGCTAGAGATGGAACCCAGGGTTCCACACAGACTGGGCAAGTATTCTACCGCTGAGCTGTGTCCTATGTCCTCAGTCCTGTTCCTATTCTTAATCTTGTTTGTTTGTTTGTTTGTTTGAGAAAGGGTCTTGTTAAAGTTGCTCAGGCTAACCTTGAACATTATATGTGTGTGTGTGTGTGTGTGTGTGTGTGTGTGTCTGTGTGTGTGTGTCTGTGTGTCTGTGTATCCCAGACAAGGAGTATATATCCCATACACACACACACACACACACACACACACACACACATATCCCAGACAAGGCCCTATTTTGCCCTACTTTGTGATTCTCCTGTCTCAGCCTCTCAAATAGCTGGATTTGAGCCCAGACACTCACCAAAGCCACAAAGCCCAGGTTCAAATTCCTTGGTCTAGCTCATCTAAGCTCCCAAACCACTGGCTGCAAATGACAAGATGAGATGGGAGTAGAACGCCAAGGTAGCGATGTCTAAGAGAAAATGAAACGTTGACACAAGCAGACCTTCAAGTCTGCTTGGTCATCAGCTTTGCCCCACCAAATCTCCCTCCACGGAGAAGTCATCAGCCAGAAGGTTGCCTTTTGCATCAGAGACATTGTGGAGCGGATGATCTAGAAGACAGTCATCCTCGCCACAAAGTCAGCTACTCCCAACGAGTCACAGGAGACGTCTGGACACAGAGACTTAAACTCTATGCTTCCTTCTTCCTGACTGCTAGGATTGGTCTTTCCCCTTACTTCAGGTTCAGCAACCTTGACTGATCATGAACTTCAGGCTTCATAATGCCTTTAAATGCCTTGGAACAAAATAGACACCTCATATTTGCTGATGAGCTAACACGCGCTCAAGATATGAACAACCACATCCCTTCATTCATGGATGTCACAAAAGACAATGACAATAAAGACAAGTGATATTTTTATAACAATGGTAGCTTCAAGAGATCCAGCATCAGAGACCCATTCATATGCCATCAGTTGGACACATTACCCTAACTTCTACATAACGTTTTAGATAATAGTTATCTTGATGCCTTAGAAGAAGTGTGAACTTTTCCAGTTTTTTTCATAATACTGACCTTCACACTAGTTTAGGAATAAAAGGATTACAGGAGATTACCTAATTCTAGTCAAATATTTAACAGCTTATTATGAAAACCAAAAGAGGCAGGCAGATTGTCTCAAGCATATGCCTGGGGAAGAGAGAGTTCAGCTCACTGTCAATCAGGGAGAAGTTTTGGCAGACCACGGAAGGGGGTTCCAAACTGAAGGGACGCCGCTTTGGGAAGTATATGAAGCGAGGAGCCTTGGGGAAATTCTGGTCCTGGCAGGCCTTTGGATTGCCTGTGTGAACGCTTGGGAGGGGTGCAACTCTCAGTTCTATGAAACCCAACAGCGAAAGCAGGGGTGGTTAGTAAGGTAATTTCCTTCCCTTAGCTAGTTCCAACCCAGAGCCTTGAACTCTAGTGACCTGCTGATATTTTCTGGGAGTCCTTTTCCAGGAACTTATACCAGTAGTGCCTCCTCGGTGTACTCCCAAGTGACCCTGACACAAACCCTGGAGACGAGCGTGGCTTGTACCATCTCTGTGGAAGAATGGCTTCTTCTATACTTAACATCATCGGTTTTCATCCTTCATAGATGAACCTTGTCTTTTTGAATGTGAATCTTACAGCAGGCTACGTGTGTGTATGTGTGTGTGTGTGTGTGTGTGTTTGTGTATGTATGTATGTATATTGGATTTTATATGGAAATACTCAAGGGAAGGAAAATGTGCTAAGCCTGATAGAATTTGTTTATTTGTTTATTTATTTATTTATTTATTTTGGTTTTTTCGAGACAGGGTTTCTCTGTGGCTTTTGGAGCCTGTCCTGGAACTTAGCTCTGTAGACCAGGCTGGTCTCGAACTCACAGAGATCCACCTGCCTCTGCCTCCCAAGTGCTGGGATTAAAGGCGTGCGCCACCAGCACCAGGCGCCTGATAGAATTAAAAAAAAAAAAAAAATTATTCTATAAAAAGGTTCTGGAGGGATACACAAATAGCATATGCCCGCCATGGATGATGGTACTGAAGGGAGGAAGGACATTTTTATGATTCTATTCCTTTCCATGATATCCAAATTATTTCTAAGTGTATATACTGCATTTACAATAATAAGAGGCAAACACCTGGCACTTAGCCTTTGAAAGCTCACAGTGCTGCCGAGCAGGGCTGTGCATTATCTGGTACTGGATCTCAAGTTACTGTCAGACACGAGACGCTAGGAGTATTCATTGGCGGAGATTATGAATGAATTAGTCAACCAATGAATGGACGAACAGGCTGCTATTGTTCTGTGAAAAGTAGGTGTGGACTTCCAACAATGAAAAGCAAACGGAGGTCAAGACTTCCTTATCCGGAGGAACTCTTACCGTGGACTTTGAGTGTGATCCGCTTGTAGTCCGCGCCGCCATAGCTGATCATGCAACAGTAAACCCCGGCGTCCCGCAGCTTCACGTCCGTGATGTGAAGCCCCGCGTTTCCCTTTAAAATCTGTTCCTTTGGCAACGAGGCTCTCTCCCTGAAGCTGCTGTCTTGCCGGTCTGTCTTTCCATCTACGAACTGGATAACTTGTTGGTCGTCCTTCTCCCAGTAGACAACTAAGGCGGGCAGGTCCAGCTTGTGTTCTACCGGGAATCTGCATTCAATCGTGACATTGCTGCCGTATTCTACCACGTACAGGTCCTTGGGAGCCGTGATGGTGAAGGCTGAAAAGAAAGCGGACCGGCCTTCAGAAGACAGAAAAGTCCTCCAAACACATTTGGAAAATGGGTAAAAGGTTACAATCATTTTATTTGTTGAATTGCATGAACACTAAAATTCTTCTTTAAAACATCTTCACTGGGAAGAGCACAAGCAACTTAGATAGCATATTCCCAGCCTTGTTTATAAGAAATCAATAAATACAAATATCTTACCAGTGGGCCATTTCCCAGGGATCTTTAGGAGTTGTCCATGGGAAATGGACAATCTTTCTGTTTTGTAGTAACTCTATTTTTATATTCACCACCCTCCTGCAGGTCTTTGTAATTTTTTTAAAATTTTTTATGTTTGCTTTTGTTTGTTTCCAGTGCTGGGATATGGAATTCAGAGTTTGATCATGCTGGACAAGAGTTCCACTACTAAATTCTACCTACAGCTCCTGTATTTTCCTTCATCTTTTACAATGATACAAGTAACTTGTTTACGAAGAAGGAAAACTAGAGTGTGCTTTTAATAAGTAAGATACACTCCCTTAAATTATTTTGAGGACTTGAGTGATCGCCCAGCAAGTAAGCTACCTGCTATGCAACATAAGGACCCGAGTTCATCCCAAAACCTATGTTAAAAGCCAGCTACAACAGAATGTACCCGCCATCTTAATTTCAGTTCTCCTATAGTGGGGTGGGAGGTAGAGACAGGAGAATCCCCAGGAGGTTTGGGGCCAGCTGCCTGCAGTACTAGGCAATGAACAACAAATAAGAGAACTTGTCTCAAACAAGGTAGAAGATGAGGCCCAACACTCAGGGTTGCCCTTTGACCTCCACATGTGTGCCTAGCAAATGCATGTGTGCATTCACCCCCCCCCCACCACACACACTTCATATGCATACACACCCAAAGTACTTCAATTTTTAACTCAAGGTTACAATACCAAAAATACAGAACCCACTGAAAAGATTTGGAGACTTACCTCTTAGCAAGTGACAGCAGACTGTGAATGTAGCGATGGTAAATATCCTCATGCTTCTGGAATTATCTAGAAATGGGAGACACAGAAGGAGTACTGCTTAACTCAAATAGCCAAACAGTGTGCCATCAGAGGAAGACCTGTCCTGCTCATATAGAAATAACCTCCAGGAGCCAGGATGGGACGCACAGATAAGCCAGCCGGAACCAAGTACACTCTGTGGAGTGTGGAGACAGCTGCAAAGCTGAAAGGTTGGGACTTTCCTTTCCTAACTCAAGGCTCTATGGAACCAAGTGAGGAGAAATTGGTCTGGTGAGGCGAACATCTTCACATTGAGTTATAAGCCCTCCAAGGCGATAATGTACATTCAAAATAAGCCAAGGGAAAAATACCTCCCCAACCCCTCCCACTGCACCACCTTTTCAACACTGAGAATTATCTGTAAAGCTTCAGAGCAAAGAAAATCTGATTTTCACTTTCACTTTTCAATGCTTAAATTGAATTTGAAATCTTAAAATCTTTAAATCTCCCCTCTGCCTCTTACCTACTCCAAATTATAATACTTCTTCCCAATAAAGAGAGAAAGTATACCAATAACAGGAGTGGGAAGGGAGGAGAATTTGATTTGGCCCGTTTACTAAGGTCTGGACGCCTCAGGACCACTCTCTGATGTAGCTGTCCAGATCCTGATCTCTATTCTGCTGACATTTTTCTAATTCACTCAGGAAACACTGAATATCTCTTCTTGAGTCTGGCACTGTTTGGGGCACTGAGGATCAGTGAGCAAGAAACAAAAGGCATTCTTCCTTGGAATTGATGTCCAAAAAGGGTGGCCAAAGACAGTTAGTACTACACCCCAGCCAATCTATTCGTTAACATCTCTCTTCTGTGTTACTCATGTCTACAACTTTCATAGGAAAGTCAGTCCTCCTTCCTAGCGTCTCCTTGGCCTTTGTGTCTACACACAATCTATTGACAGCCATATAAAGCGGAAGACAGGGGCTGTGGGCATTCACTCTCTGCAACTCAGTAAGAAAACTATACATGGGTTGGGAGGAAAATAAACAAGAGCCCCACATAATTCAGAGAATAATAAATACAGACATAGGAAAGGACACTCTTTCTAAGAAAGTATATTCAAGATTTATGATAACATTTTTGACCTTTTGCTCTTCCAAAATTATAGCTTCCTTATAGTTAGTGTTAGTGAAATACAGGTAGACAGGATTTCTGGACTTTCATTGCTAAGGATGTGAAACTCTTTGTACGGCTTTTTAAAGACCTGTGTGGTAATCTCTGTTAAAACTTTAACTGTGTATGTCATATGATCTCTTTTTCCCTGACTTAGAAATCCACTGTAGGAAAACAAATAAACACAGATAAAGCAGGGATGGCAGGGCTAACAACAGCCCCAGACTTGAAACATCCCATGCAGCGTCAAGGCGAATAAACCTGTATGTACTCCGAAGACTATGAGAGGCAGAATTTACAACATGCACAGGGAATGAGTTTGCAAAGTCATAGGAAGGAACTTGGAGGGCGGTGCATAATGCAAAAATATACTTGTGGTTTAAAGAAACCCTCAAGCCCTTCTGAAGATACTGCCTGACCATGATTATCTGCAGTGCAACGTTTTATAGGGAACACAGGTAAGTTCTCACCCGTTTGCAATTTTAAAGGAAGAAAGACAGAAAAGGAGAGATGGAACCACGAGTGGTTTCTTTGTCTTTCACGTGTGCACCCAACTTTCAAATGAGCGAATAAACGGATGCTTTACTTTTATTGTTAGAACAAAATGAATGATTTCACCACCAAACTCCCGAGTGTTTGGCGGATGAAGTGATGGAACGGCAAGGACCCTGGAAATGGAGTCTAGACATCTTCACTGAGGTGAAGTGACCACATCAGTTTATTTTAATGCTCTGCCGTTGTTACAGAAACAACCGTGCGTCCATCACATACACTCCCTTCAGGGAGCATTCGGTAATATTGGCTAACAGATTTGGTTGCCCAAGTTTGCTTGGGAAGGAGGAGAGCCGCTTCTGATGTGATGATAGAGAGGCCCGAAGGCTGCCAAGACCTCTCCCAAGACACAGGACAGCACCTGACAGCAGAAACAGAGCTGGCCCGCAGAGCCACTGGTGCAAGATGGAGAAACTGTGGCCACTCTGAGCGTGTCTGTAGATAGATTCCTTTCCACTTTTTCCCCTACAATGAGACAGCTCTTCTCTACATGTTTAAGATTTATTCATGTCATGTGTAGGGATGTTTTGCCTGCTTGTATGTATGCGTACCACATGTGTGCCCGGTGCCCACAGAAACCAAAAGAGGGCATCAGATTCCCTGGAGTGGGAGTTACAGAGGGCTGTGGGTCCCCCAAGAAGAGCAGAAAGTGCTTGAAAGCCCTGAGCCATCTTTCTAGTCCCAGTTCTTCTATACATTTACTAGCCATTTGAAAGTGTAAAATTGTTAAAAAAAAAAAAAAGTGTAAGATTGTGACATAATTTCTGTAAGTCTTGTATCTAATGGGCCTTAATATTTAACTCCTTTATTGCTAGGTGTTGGGTTTTTTTTTTTGGTCCTTTTTTTTTTTTTCAAAATCATAAGTATTTGTTTATTTAGCCAATGTTTGGTGAGTACCTATTGTGTGCCAGGTCTAAGGTTAGGCCTGGAAGATAGATTTCCCTAACGAGAATTGCTGGTCAAAGGAGAAAGCACTTTCCCAATTCTTGACACATTCTGAAAATTGGTCCCATTGCATCTTCCCACCGTGCCGACATTATTTTTTATTTACTTTTTTTCTAATTCAATTCTTGGAAAATGCAGCTTGAATTTTTTTTTGAAGAAATGTTTAGTTCATGATAATTACTTGATCAATTATTTTGTCTCTTAAGGTTATAGGCGTCTTATTGACTATTATAAACCCTTGAGGTTAGAAAAGGGCAGGATGTAACAGCAGCTGAGAGGCTGAGGCAGGAGGATCTTGAGTTTGAGGTCAGCCTGAGCTACATAGTGAGACACTGTCTTTAAAAAAAAAAAGGAGGGGGGAACATTTATCAGAAGAGCAAAATAGAATGATTCGTTATCCTCTTGCTAACACTGGGCACATATTTCAAATCTTTCTCTCAGGTCATCTGCCCAAGGAGATGAGACAGGATGACGTACCAAAGGACGCTGAGCTGGGTCTGATACTCACCTAATTCAGTACCATACCCTCCCTTCCCTGGCTCTCAGAGCACAGCTGTCAGCTGTTGGTAGAGGGAGGGGAAAAGAGGAAGCCCAGGGACCACGTGAATAAACGTGGTCTTGACCTCTGAGCCTGCACCTCTTAGTTGGTCTAAGAGGACAGGATCTTCTTCTTCCTTGGGCAAGAAACTGTACTGTTTTCTGAATTCCCAGCCGAGAGCAGAGACCGGGCACCAAAGTATGAACAGTGGAAGAAATGACAGCTCATTCAAGATGAGGAAATAAGTTTGTCCCCGGGAAGTCCAGAAGAGCACCCTGGAGCACAGCTTCTCTGTCTTCCCACAGAAGGCGGGAGGGGAGCAGCCGCAAGCTTCCTTTCTCACAAGTAAGAGTGAAGATTTACCCCACGTTTCGAACTCTATCAAATGATCCTAAAGCCTGAACTCCTTCCCTCTCACTACCGCCTTCAGGACTGTAACTGCTGCCACGACCTCCTGTCTGTGCTGTTCAGCTGGAAAAGGCTACTATTTTCAGAGTATAAAGTTCTTCCTAAATACTGCCAGTCACTGCCATTGTCAGCTGCATATACTTTCTGGAACGCATCTTGTTTATTTTTTCCATATAAAGGTCTTTCAGATAGCCAGACATAACTAGGTAGCTTTAAGAGTTTATCTAAAGGAAATGCCCAGCTATGTTCCAGGCAACCGCACATAGTGATGACCAGGGAATGACTAAGCTAGCAACCTGCTATAAATAACCTGAGCATCTATCCGTGGGAGAGCGGTGCCCTTAATTATCCAGCCCAATGGAATACAGCAATTAAAAAAAAAAACTGGCTATTTAATTCATAGGAAAGCATCCACAATCATTTGTTCAGATTAAAAATAAGTAAGATAGAACACCGTACTTTCGATAACCCCAAGCTAAACCTTGATATAGCCAAGGTCAATGTGTCTAAGAAATGTCTGGGCATTGTTTTAAGTTCTTCTGCTCCTCTTCCAAGACTCCTTTAGGTCCTCTGGGCAGATAGAGTAAAAATCTTAGGCTCCAGCGTCCTGGATCTTGGCAGAGGAAGGGACCTCAGGAGATGCTTCAAGTGGGACGACTTACCTAGTCATTCCTAATGAACCATTAAAGCCGCGCTAGGACAACTCTTCTGACCCAGCTACCTACCCCAAGACCGGATTCATAAACACACACAGTAACGCTAACGGTGCCTTATCACCAGACAGATTCTGAGATCTTAGCCGTGCAGGGCTCTGCTGCCTATTAACCCATCGTGTTTCCCTGTTGCCTTCTTCTCTCTCCATCCTCAAAGGGTCTAGGAGTCTGGCTCTAAAGTGCCCTGCAAGCCGCGGTCTCGGGAATCGGCGTGAAGACGCTCCCTACCTGTAGGCGGGGAAACAGGCGGCGACCTGCAGGTGCAGTGTGACTTGTGTGGCCAGACGCTAGCTAGTCCCCCGACCTTATAGCGCAGGCCCGCCCACTCTGGGCGGGAACCCTGAGCACCTCCGCCCCGAAACCGAAATTCCCAGCCTCACGCAAAAAACCTGTCCCTTTGGAATTCCTGCTGAAGGCTTCAGGGTCAACTTGGGGGATAAGATACTGAATTTATAGAAAAACGAACTAGGGTCCGGCGTGGTGACGCACGCCTTAAATCTCAGTACTCGGGAGACAGAGGCAGATGGATCTCTATGAATTGGAGGTCGGCTTGGTCTACACAGCGAGCTCCAGGACAACCAGGGCTACAATAGTGAGACCGTGTCGTGAGAAAGAAAAAAAAAACAAACAAACAAACAAACAAAACTATTTTTTTAAAAAAAACGAAACTAAAAGTGAAAGTGAAACTTGCCTTCGCTTTCTTGTAAATCAGGTTTCCTAAAAGAACCGGTTCTGAATCAACAACTCTGAGCTCTTATTTAAGTGGCCGCAAGGGAAGGGTAGGGATTGGAGGAGGGGAGGGTGCCTGTGACTCAGAGATCCACCTTAGGTTGTCTTTCTCTACACCTCCCCACCTTGCTCTTTGAGAGAGGGTCTCTTTGACCCAACTTCGCGTTTGCAGCTGACTAGACTCAGCGGCCAGTGTGCTCCAGGGATCCCCGCTCCTTCCCACCCCCATACCATCTCACTCCGGGGTTCAGTCTCTTATCTGTGGGTGCTGGGGGACCCGACTTTAAATCTTCAGTTCTTGGGCAGTAGGCGCTTTAAAAACAAAACATCTCGAGTCATAAGATCTCAGACTTCAATTTTATCTTCAAAATCCAAATACCTTAACTACTGTCCTCTTTCCCCACCTCTTTCAAGCCCTTTCTGGATCTGTGACCATCTTGACGTACGTACAGAGTTACCCAGCATAAAGAGTTAACAACAGAACGAATCTTGGGTTTTAATTCTAGAAAGTAGGTGTGTCTATCTATATAATAGGAAACATATTTTTAAATCGTGGATTTGGTAACTTCCTCAAAGTTCCTCGACATAATGAAACTTGAGTTGCCTTGCCATTCAAGAACTTCCCATGTCAAGCCATGCCCTTTATGAATCTACTTTACGGCCCTCTCGGGATCCAGGTGGGGGAAGTCTAGTCTAGGTAAAGTTGAGAAAGCTCTTCTGGGAACTGGAAATGTGGGCTTTTTCCAAGACGAAATGGGAACTCCGTGGAGTATGGTGTCATTTCAGCATCTCACTGCTGGACCTCAAGGGCCTTCTTCACGGTTTGCTTTTCCCAGTTATTCACTAAAACTGCAGTTCTAAAGCAGGCACTGAGAGACTATTGGGGTGCCCACTGGCTTGGCTGTAACCGGATTTTCAGGTTCTCACAGCATCTCTGGTCTCTGAAGATGCCGGAGGATCTGTAGAGAATGTGGCTCTCTC
This sequence comes from Alexandromys fortis, assembly GCF_014885135.2. Taxonomy (NCBI): domain Eukaryota; kingdom Metazoa; phylum Chordata; class Mammalia; order Rodentia; family Cricetidae; genus Alexandromys; species Alexandromys fortis. The sequence goes on along the minus strand of NW_026067895.1, from coordinate 13,758,207 downwards.
AGTATCATCAATAAATTGGAGTAGACTTTGAAGCCTCAGCTGAGGTACTCCCTCTTCCAAATGTCTTTTGAACCCCAATAGTGGGATAAAGTAGTTTTCTCAACTTTAGTGACTAAAAATAAAAGTTAGACTTTATATGTAGAAATCCAATTTAAACATATATGTGTGTATGTACACAACCACAGACAAACACATTTCTAGTTAACAGTTCCTTTCTCTATAAATAATAGCCAAGTCCCAGGGCACATTTATGAAACGTTAGTGTGGTCGTATAAAAACCCTACTGCACATACTGGCTTTGTGGGAGCCTAAGCAGTTTGGATGCTCACCTTACTAGACCTGGATGGAGGTGGGTGGTCCTTGGACTTCCCACAGGGCAGGGAACCCTGATTGCTCTTTGGGCTGACGAGGGAGGGGGACTTGATTGGGGGAGGGGGAGGGAAATGGGAGGTGGTGGCGGGGAGGAGGCAGAAATCTATAATAAATAAATTAATTAATTTAAAAAACTATTTAAAAAATTCACTCTAGAGACTCACTGTTTAGCTGAGTTCTTTAGCTAAATGATTTGACAAGTGAGAATTAAGTCATAGTCCCTGAGTAGTTTCTTACCACGTGAATCATTTTTAAAGCTACAAGGGGGAGGTGTTTTGTTTTTGTTTGTTTTTACAAAAGCATTGCTGAGGGTCGACGCACAGAGTCAACAGAGAAGGCCGGAGGTAACTGAAACTCGCCCTCCCCCAGGGCTGCCCCTGGGAACTGCAGAAGGCTCAACCTGCTGCTCGCACTGATTTGCATGTGAGTCGTCCTGAAAAATACCCTCACCTCTCCACCTGCCCCACACCTCAGACGCTCATTTTCCCATGAAGTCGATCACGCTCCTTAATGAATTTGGGATCCTCCAGAAGGAGAAAAATAGGACGTGATTTTAATTTAAAAAAAATTATTTTATCGTTTCAAAACCTATTGAATAAGCCCAAATAACCTAAGTAAGGGAGAAGCAGCCCTGAAAATAATATCAGTTTTCTGATTTGGACAAAATAAAGAGAAACATTCAGACAAGAGAAAACCAGTGGCTAGCTAAGACTGAAGAGGAGAACACGTGGGTCATCTCTAATGTCTTCATTTCCTGCTCCTATCTCACCTACCCTATTCATCTGGGGCAGACAGAAACCTCCTTACCGCTCATGTTCTGCTTAGCTGACGATGAAGACTAACCAGCAACGGTGAGGAAATGCACACAGTAAATTCTGGAGAGAATCATGAGCCATCTGCAGGAGGGGCAGGCTCAACGGAAGGAGGAACTGGCATGCGCTGTGAAGGTGAGAAGCCTGGTGGATTCTGGGAGCGAGCATTGCTGTGGCCGGAGGAGGAAGGTTGGATTCTCGTTGTATGCACGTCCATGGGATAGCTTCAGCTAGAGGAGTCTGTGATGGTGTTCTACAGACAACACTCTAGCCAGCTGAAGAAGGCAGCCTGAGGAGCCTGTGTTCATGGAAGCCAGGAGCTTTGAGGAGATGGCGTTATACTTCAATTCAATTCCAGCACTACCTGTGGAGAAGTAAAGTCGCACCCCACAAGTCCAAGGGGGAAGCCCCACATGGCAGATGCCAACCTTAAGTCTAGGCATCCAGAGCTTCTGATGGTCTCGTGATGAATTAGGATTTCCATGACTCCCTCTGGTTTGTTTAATTAAAGTAACTCACAAACTGGGAGAAACAGTTTACCTATGAGAATCAGTTTATTATAAAGGACATCACCACGGATACAGATGAAAGAGTACACAGGGCAAAGTATGGTCAGGTGGGAGCCGGAGGGAGCTCCCGTGCTCCTCTTTGGGTTCACTACCCTCCAGGACCCTTCAGATGGTCTGCAGCCCAGCTGCTTGAAGCTATAGCTCAGAGAATTTTCATAGAGACTTCAGCCATCAGTTCAGCTTCCAGCCCTTCTCCCTCCTGCAGAGGACAGGAGGTGGGGGTGAAAGTGTCAAGCTCTTTCTGCCCACAGTCTAGTCATTCTGATGACAAGGTCAAAAACAGGAACTCACCAAAAGTGACTTCACTGGAATGAAGGACATGTCTATCTCTCAGGAAATTCCCAAGAATTGGTAGCTATGTGGTCATATATCAGAACAAAAGACTACCAAGCACCCTTATTAGACAGACAATTATAACAGGTTTCTAAGAATTGTATGCCAGAAATTGGAATGGAAAGCCAAAGGGTCTATATACACACATATAAATATACAGGTATGTATATGTGTGTGTGTCGGGATATCAAATGTAATAGGGCAAACCATTTTATTTTACTTTTTAAATTTTGTTGACTTTATATGCATGGGTGTTTGGTCTGCGTATATGTCTGTGCGACAGAAGGCTGTCAGGCCTTCTGGGAGCGGAGTTACAGATAGTTATAAGTCGCCATATGGGAACCAAACCTTGGTCCTTTGGAAGAGCAACCAGTGCCCTTACCTGGATGAGCGCTCTCTCCAGCCGCAGCTCTTAGAGTTTAGAGACTATTTTCTGGGGGAGAAGGAGAAAAAAGAAAAGGAGGAGGTGGTGGTGGTTATCAGAGGAGGGGACCAGGCTGCAGGTCTTGGGACAGGAGCCTGAGATGGACAGGTTGAGAACAGGGTCATGTGAATTGCACGGGTTCCAGAAGGAGGAAGTTAGCAGGGTTTTAGTCAAATGGTACTGTGACGTCACAACTGAAAAGCTCCCCAAAGGAGAATCATCTATGAGCTTCCTGCTCATCATCTGTGCAGAGTATTTACATACAGCTGGGAGAGAAGAGAGTCCACACCCGTATCAATCTCCCCTCGCGCGTCCCCAGTCAGGCTTATGACTCTTGGGATGCTATGCGTGCTATGCGATGCTTCCAGTGGACCACGTGAAGCCTCCTCCGACTCAGGTTACCCTCTGAGCTGTAACGGCCCCTGCTCAGAACAGCTTTCCTCCACTTTCTGCCCCCTCTTCCATTACTGTCATCTTCAGTTACTGCGTTTCAGTGACTAACCTTGACAAGCTGAGCATCATCAAAAAAAAAAAGCTATCAGATTAATAAGATGAAACTGATTAATAAGATGCCACAATCACACGATTAGAAGTATCAGTGATCGTAAAACAGGTCGTATTTAAAAATGTCAGACTCTCGTCTACCTACGAGACTACCCAACTTGGAGAACGGTCTTAGGAGCTTTAGTTCCTGAAGTTGGCTCTCTTGTAAGGTGCTGAAATGGAGACCTGCAGCTCATGTACCTTGTCAAAGTTTACACGACAGGAAATGATACAAGTGGGATTCGAACCTGGAGCTCTGGCTCTGGTGGCTGCTACCCAGCGAATACCAGCGAAACGAGTGTCCTTATCTACTGCCGTCAAGCTGTAAGCACATTGGATGCTTCTTCAGCCCACTCAGTTAAACTCTGACTCACTGTATGCCCCAGCTATTCTACCCCTACAAATACACCCAAGATAATTTAAAATATGTTCACAAAACTAACAATGTTTTTCGTAAGAGGCCAAAATATCCATCAATTCTGAATGAATACACCAAATGTGCTATATCCACATATTGGGATATTATTTAGCCCCAGCAAGAAATGGAGCAATGATTCATGCTATAATTTATTTGTTTAATTTTTGTTTCAAATTTATTTAGTGTGTGTGTGTGTGTGTGTGTGTACAAGTGCATACTCATGAATGGAACTCCTATGGATGTCAAAGGACAATTTGCAGTATGATGGGTTTTTTCCTTCCACATGTGAATCCCAGGATTAGAACTCGGTCCCAGGGTGGTAAGTCCATCAACCCACTGACCCATCTCACCAGTCCCTGCACTATAACTTAGATGAACATGGAAAATAGTGTCAAAGTAAAAGAAGCCAGTAAAGACCATTTTGTTTATGGGAACTGTCCCAAAATAATCAAGTCTTAAAAGATAGAAAATAAATTAAGATGGGTTCTGTAGATTACTTGCATGTGACATCATCCATAAATATAGGTTCTATAGATTGAGAAGAACAAGCTCATGATAGGGGTCTGGGGGAGGATCTGATGTGGTTTCAGTGACACAGATAAAGAAAAGGTCACCAGGCTATTAACTACCTCCGCTCCCAGCCTCTGGGCAGAAAACGGCTTAGACGTCTCTCCCTTTGAAGGTACAACCCTGCTTGCTTAACATATCTGGTTCCGCTGGTGCTCATCTGTGGACACAAGAACAGTTGTGTCTCCTAAGGTTGCCTTTCTCACCTTCTCAGCCCCAGCCCAAAGATGGGCACGGCTTCCTCTGCTGAACATTCCTGTCAGGCATTCTTGCCTAAGGGCCAGCTCTCACCTGGCTTTAGTAACCACCCTCTCTTCCTGGGCCCTTCAAGACGAAAGGTGACAAAGCTCCAACTGTTGCCAGCTCTGAGCTATTGACTGCTATCCAAGGGCTGAACACCGTGCCTGCATCTAAGTCTGTTTTCTCATTTAGCCCTCACTATACCACAATCAGATGGCTTCAGTCCTACTGCAGACCAGACGGAATCAAGGCCTGGTTTGTCTACACGCAGAAACGTTATCAGGAATCTGCTGCTCAGCTTTTACTCTTGGTAGTACACCTGCTCCCACAAACAGAAAGAAAAAATATATTGTTGCAATTTTCCCATCCGGCTCCTGAACAAATCATGTTTGACATGGAGAATCTAGAAGTCAGAATACAGAGAACTGAGGTCGAGGGCATCTACACAGGCCTGGGAGGTCTGGGCCTGAAAGAGGGTAGGCGCCTTCTCTGCGGTGTGGTCAGCCAAGGTCGAGGCAGAGGGCTCTTCCTAAAGAGCCTGTGAGGCACTCGCTGTTCCCACAAACCCTTGGGTAGCAAGGGTAAGAGTGCTAATGGGTCCTCGGGTGTTTCTTCAGAGGTTGGAGAGCCTTCCTCCAGACAGACATCGCTGGCAGGAGTACGTAGTACGGGAAGGGCAAAAGGTTACATGGAAATTCTTCTGATCACTGTTTTACTTTTGTCTCCTGTTTACCTTTAAGCCATTTGATGGCGGCATTTTTACAGGGTCGGGTCTCGGAGGACTTGAAACAGCATTTCCGTGCTGCTTCCTCGACTTTCCCTCAAAGCCCTGCGACAGGTGCAGGACGCAATCGGCGGCTCTGACCCGCCCCACCCACCTCTCTGCTCGAGGCACCCCGGCGCCGGCACCGGAAGGACACCCCAGGCCTCGGGAACCGGAGCCCTTAAACGATCCAAAGGCCACTCTGATTGGTTGAAGAGAGCAACCCGCTGTCATAACCAGCCAATCCCTAGGCTCTGCCAAGCAAAGCACAGTCCTGCCCTGATCGATCAGGGGCTCTGACTAGGGGCCTCCGCTGTGGTCACCGTCCCAGCACCGAGTCGTGTGAGTGCCTCTGCAGCCGGCGGCAGGGAGGGAGGGTTGGTTCGGGCTGCAAGGCCCCTGCACAGCTGCAGCTCCAGCTGGGGCAGAGAAGGCCTGGGCTCTGGGTTCTGCTAATGCCCCCGAGGCTGACAGATATTGCCAACCCGGCCCTGTGAGCGAGAGTGAGCTCTCCTTAGCATTGTCACCAAGTTGGGAAAAGTCTGCAGAGTGCCGTGGACAGGGACATGGGATAACTCTAGGCGAAATACCTAAATGACAGGAAACTGGTTCCTCAGAGCCAGAGTGGAAACAATGACGGGAAACACCCTCAGAGGCTCCGTGCTTCCCGCTTAAGTTTGCTAGGGAATATAGTTTGGAAGATTAATTGAGAATGATTGTGATGTTGTGTCCTGTTTAATTAATAAAAAGCAGGGCATAAATCTGGATGACAGAAGTCACGAATTCTTTCTCTTTCCAAATCAAATCTTGGTTCCCAGGGCGACCAGAGGAAATCTGTCTGGGATTTTTGCAATCAACATTCCCCAGAAACGTATCTTTCCACAGTAATTTCAATCATGGCTGGCAAGCTGGAGCAATAATATGCCCCCCAAAAGCCACCCCCACACTGCACTCCTGCTTCCTGTATTACCAGTAATAACGTCGATTCGAGGCCACTCTTATTCATTTGTTGATAATATTTTGTCTCTAGGAGAGAGAAAATTGAGGGTATTTGGAAGACCCTAGGGAAGGGGTGCCAATGACTTTGATGGGTATAGGGGAGAAGGAATTGGAATCACTGTTCAAGGTGAAGTTACAAGGCTGGTACACGCATTTGAACGCTGTTCCTGGTTTCCCTCTGTCTTTAGCCTGTCTACCTGAGATTTCCCCGACACATCCAAAGTCCAAGTCCAAGAGTGCAAGGCCTGGAAAGAGGTAAGCCTGAACCCTAGCTTTCCGAAGAGTTTCTCCTCTCTGGAAGACTGACATGTGGATGGTCCCACCACTTCCAGGGAGAGCTCACCCCTTATAAATAAGAGTGTGCCAAGGGACTGGGATCTGTGTGTGTGTGTGTGTGTGTGTGTGTGTGTGTGTGTGCCAGAGAACAGTCGATTTCTTTGAAGATGTTTGCAGCAGGCATAAAAATTCCACCTTCCACTCCTACATGCGGAAGGCAAACAAGGGGTGCCGGGTAGCCTTGTTTTCTTGGGTCGAATCATTCCTATTCTGTGCAAGTGTTTGTCAAGTAGAAGCCACAGAGACCATCAAGATGGCTGACAGTCTTTCCCCTGCAAGCTCAGCTGGAAGTGACTCACTTGGGCTGTCACTGCTGAGATAGCAGAGTAACCTGCTAGGTCCCCTGCCCCGACAAGTGTCCTCTGTCTGCTAGCAGGGTGCCGCGTGGGACAAAGGCAGGCAGGAAGGAATCTTCAGGACCTCCCAGGCCTAGTCTGTAGTTCAGCCTCTGCCCAGCTCTGCACCCCCGTCAGGACCTCCCAGGCCTAGTCTGTAGTTCAGCCTCTGCCCAGCTCTGCACCCCCCGTAATTCCAGTTCAAGGCCACGTAATTCCAGGGTGTGTTCTTTGTCGGAATACACGGAACTCACTGACCCTCAGCCCCCACTCCTAATAGGGAAAACATTCCAGCTGATGGGACCCCCCCCCCCCCCCCCCCTCCCCCCCCCCCCCCCCCCCCCCCCCCCCCCCCCCCGCTCACTTCCTGCATTACTCTAGACCCAGGATTTCCTGATGAGGAAAGAGGTGGAAACAGCTGTTATCTGGGATCAGAATAGACATAAATCCTGGCTGGAAAGCATCGAGATTATGGTGTATTCAACAGCCAACGAAAGCGACGTGGAAGAAAGTGGAGAAGTCGTGGTGTTCCCTGAGCCTCTAGTCTTCTGAAAGAAAAATCGATAACTAACTCACTTGGATTTAGAATGCAATTAGGAGTTCTGACTCACCTACAGTTTACAGCCCTCTTAGGTGGTTGTTACTGATAATAAGATGCAAACTGCAGGTGGTTGACGTGGGTGTGTCTGTGTGGCTCAGTCACTGCTTTTAAGGTATCGAAGAAACAAAGGCAACGTGCATTCATAAGAAAACGAACTTCAAATTTTAATCATTTCCAGGCTAGTAAAACAGATCAACCATTCTGTTTTCAGCTTTGTGGTAATGCTAAATAAATTGGATTGAGCACTTTATTATAAGAAAGATGTCTCTACTTAGCTGTAGGCTAATGTAAGTGTTGTGAGTACATTTAAGGTAAACCACAATGTTCGGTATATTAGGTGTAGTAAATGCATTTTTCTCCATGATATTTCCAACTTACAATGAGTTTATTGGGCTGTAACTTCCATTGGAAGGAGATGAGAAACTCTACAATGTGGTCATTTTAAAAACACATTTCTGGGCAGAAGAGATGGTTTAATGTGTAAAGCACTTGCCATATAATCGTGAAGACCTGTGGTGGAAGCTCCCGAATCAACGAAAATCTGCAATCCCAGGGGTGAGACATGAAAACCCTTGGAAGGCTCCCGGCCAGATAGCCTGGTGTACACAGATGAGCAACAAGCGGAATAGACGGTCTCAAACGAGGTGGAAAGAAAGCGAAGACCAACGCCCGGGGTTATCAAGGACCGTGGTACCTGCAAGAGCGTGTTAGCATCTTCACTTCCCTCCTTTTGAGAGCCTCGGTGACGTGGAGAGAAGGAGGGCAAGGCTGGGAGAGGAGAGCTAGGGGATACCAGCTGCAAGACGGTGGGAATGAGATGTGTGTCGAGGAGGGGACAGGAGCGTGAGACCTCAGGAAGAGCACTGATACACTGACCGTGAGGCGTGTCATCCTGAGAAAGCACAAGTTCCAGCGGGACAGACCCAAGTACTTCTGCACACGCATCCTCAGGTGCAAGGCCTTACTGTCTACTGCACAGACGGTAAGAAGGTGGATAGTGGGGAGAAGCATGAGGAAACATGGGGCTGTGTATTGACAGAGATGGGAAATTATTTCCATCGACTGCTCTTGGCTAAGTAAATGATGCCAGGCCGGGTAAGTATGCCTGAGGTTAAACAGCTAGTAAGTATTTACACTAGTCTCTGAATCATTTTTTTTTTCCTCTCCTTTTACCTTGTTGAGCATAACTTCGGGCCTGTATAAGGATGCACAGGGCCAGTTCTTTAAAGTTGCCTTGCGTTTTCCTGCTTTAGGTCAAGATGGGGTTTATATTCTCCAAATCTATGAATGAGAACATGAAAAACCAAAGGGAGTTCACGGTCATGCACAGCCAACTTCAGGTACGTGTTAGTTAAAATGGTATGCTCCAATCACATAGAATTTCTAGAATGGTGTTCTAGAGGTGTGTTCTCTTGGACTCCCCATGACCCCTAATGAAAACGCTCTTGGGCACCATCCTCAAAGATGAAGTGGACGATTGCCTAGTTGGCGAATGGCCCACACCCCCCATCCAGATACTTGTTTCAAAACTTCCACACCACACGGAATTGTTTAGAGTATATTATGAACGGAATATACCCTTCCCCCAAGGTATCCGGGATTCCTAGAACCTGTGGCTATATTGGACTATGACACCTTACACGGAAAGGGGCTTTACTGTGTGTTCCTATAAAGAGGTGCTATTCTGGTTTATCCATATGGGTTCATTGTATTCCCAGAGGCGTTTTAAGGAGACTCTTGTGGGGGGGGGGTGCGGGAGTGGGGGAGGGAGGGAGGGAGAATTCAAAGATGTCATATTGTGCTACACATAGAAATCTTAACTGCAAAGCCAGGCTGAACAGCCCTCTACTGACTTTGAAGATGGGAGTCAGGGCCAAAAGAGGCAGGCAGCCTCAATAAGTTGAAAAAGACAAAGAAGCCGATTCTCCCCTGCTGCCTCCAGAAAGACAGAGCCATGCTAGCCCATTTTGGCCCTTTAGCCTCAGATAATCATTTGTTAAAGTGGCATTGGGAACCTGCTATAGACTGTACACTTGACCTTGGGTTATACAGTAGCTGTTTAGAAGAAAATCAAAGAGATTGCTGAATTGCCTAATGTGAGTTGTCAAAGTAATTTTAAAATTTTGTAACTCACAGCTGAAAGTTGAGAAGTTAGTCCCAAATTGTTTGGCTAAGATTTTAGACAGAGGGGCTGGAAAGATGGCTCAGAGGTTAAGAGCACTGACTGTTCTTCCAGAGGTCCTGAGTTCAATTCCCAGCAACCACATGGTGGCTCACAGCCATCTGTAATGAGATCTGGTGCCCTCTTCTGGCCTGCAAGCATACATGGAAGGAATGTTGTATACATAATAAATAAATAATTCTTAAAAAAAAAAAAAAAGATTTTAGACAGAGATCATGAAGGTCCTGTGGTCTGTTATGGCCGCAAGAGCAGACAGCACTACTCTTGGGCAGTGCAAATGAGAGGTAAGCCAGACTGAGACTGAATCCATATCTGCCTGATGGCCTGCACAGTCTGTCCTCGCTCTCCCGGTCTGTACCCTAGAGCCAATGCGCCCTCCAGAGAAGCTGCAGGAAGGAAAAATTACACACAGTACGTAGAATGTATGCCATACAGAATGTATAATATAATGCCTCTTGCTTAGATTGGGTGTTGCTGTCATTGCTATTAAAATCTTTTTTTTTTTTTTAACTTAGGGTCTCATATAGCCCAGGTCAGCTTCAAACTGGTAATGTCGACTAAGAAGGCCTTGAACTTCTGGTCCTCCTGCCTCTGTCTCCTCAGTGCTAGGGTTATAGGTATCTGCCACTATACCCAATTGCTATAAAAGACTTGTAAGAGTTTCTGTGTAGGACAATTATTTCTTTGGGGGAAATGGAAAAATTGAAAGAATGGGCAAGTTCGTTTGGGGGCGGGTTTTTTTGTTTGTTTGTTTGGTTGGTTTTTTTTCCTGTAACGGAGCAGTGACCAGAAGTGACCACAGTATAGGAATCAGCCCAGTATGTCAGGAACTTGAGCCACCTGTGCGTGGAAACTACGGGAGTTTCATTCTTAATGGGCCCACATGACCTCAGGCTCTGTGAAGACTTGGGGAGTTTATTCCTCTTGGAAGTTACAGAGTCCTACGTCAGAGGACTTCGTCACTGCTCCGAAGCTGCTTGAGCGTATTGCTGGTGTCACTTCCTCATGCTGCTCAAAGTTCACAGAGGAGACAGCGATGGGCATGAGTCTAAGCGGGTGCGCTGCACTCTGTGGATGGAGGTCACGCATGGGTAACCCCAAGTGGAGGGGAATCCACGGCTTTTACCATGAACCAGGAGCAAGAGAAGAGCGGAGGCTGTGTTTCATTCTGTGGGGCTGTTCACTGACACACAAGCAAAGATGGCTGCAGTAGTGAGGGCCTGACTTTTTTGATCCACCCCTCAAGGATGTGCAGGGGTATTCGTGGTCCCTGGTAGTCACCTGACTGACCAGAGGCAAGGGAACAGTCAATCCCAGTGAGCAGATTTTCCAGGTGCGGCCTCGAGGTCATCCGTTTTTCAGTTTATCTAAACCAATGGCAAGCCCAGCCTAGGAACCCAGCCCCTCTTGAGCCAGCAGCTTTCTCTCATTTGGGAGGAGACAGGATGAAAATTTCTCTAGAGCAGTGACTCCTTCACTGGCACACAGCGGAGGGAAGGTGAGGTAGGACCTGACCCCTGCACCTTCAAATACACCATCTTCAGTTGACCAGCCAACAGGCCCCTCCCTTGTACCTGTCCCTGTCTGGGACTCCCCAGCCCACAGTGGAGATGTCACACCACAAGATCACAAGGCTTCCACAGAACAAAACTTATTTTAAACAAAACTCAGAAAAAAAAAAAAAGCCATGGTTGTCTCGCCTCTCGGACCCTTCAGTTACTGTCTGAATTAAGTCCCCTCAAAATTTGTATGCTGGAATCCTAGCCCTCATATGACTTCATTTGGAGACAGGGTCTTCAAAGATGTAATCAAGTTAAAATAAATCCTTAGGGTGGACCTTAATCTGATACATTGGTAATTTTTAAGAGGAAATTTGGTCATGTGCCCCAAATATGGACAGAGTCATCTCCAAGCCAGGAGCAGAGGTCTCCTCATAGCTGGTCAAGGATTCGACTCCATTGATTTGGGATTTCTAGATTCTAGAACTGAGATAAAAAAAAAAAAATCTATTGCATGAACTAGCCGGGCTGTGGCCCTCTTGGGGTAGAGGCAGCTTTAGCAAACCAAAGTCGGGAGGACCTGGAAGCCGTGTCCAGCAGTGGGTGCCGGTGTACTGGGCAAGGGACTCCCTGCAGCTCAACTGCAATCTCCCACCTTCCTCCCCAGCTTTCCGTTTCTATAACTCCCCTCCCCCTGAGTGGAGGGTCAGAGTTCGTGAATGGGAGAGATTTGGTCACCTTGAGTTTTCCATACAAACATGACACATTATTTTACTATACCTGACAGTGTCTTGAGTTGGACCAACCTCCCTTCCTCACTGAAAGCTTTGTTCAGACTACACCAGTTGAATTCTGTCTGTCTTCCCATTCAGAGAATTTAACGTTAACTATTGTAGGGTCCCTGCACAGGTTCAGGAGATTATACAGTTGTATAGATGGCTGGAGACTGGTATGCACGCGGTCTTTGTTTCTCCCCTCAGGAACCAGAAAAAAAAAAAAAAAAAGAAGACTTTTTAATATATAAAAATTCGTTTTTGAGAATTTCACACAATGTATTAGGGCTGGAGGCTATGGTTCAGTGATAGAGCGTTTGCCTAGCATGCATGAGGTCCAGTACAGCAAGCAAAAAGAGACACAGTTAGGGAGAGACGGGGAAGGAGGAGGGGGAGGGAGGGGAAGAGTGGCGGGAGGAGAATGGGGGAGGGGAGACAAGAAAAAGAGAAGTTTGAGGGGTAAGGAGAGAAACTACCTCTTTCAACCCCTGTTGCTGAGCATTTTTCCACAGTACCACTAGGTGGCGCACATAAACAACTTTACAGCGTCCAGATATCTGGAAAGCTTGGTGTTAGTGTGTCAGTGAGGCGGAATGGAAATGGAAGCCTCTCACAGAGAAAGATCAGAGGGCAAAGCAGCCATCCTATTCAGTTATACAGGCCAGGCAGTGGTGGCACACACCTTTAATCCAGACAGAGGCACACAGCTCTTTGTGAGTTCCAGGCCACCCTGGGCTACAGGAGATTGAATCTGTCTAAAAGAAAAACTGCTCACACAAAGGTGATCCCAGCACTTGGGATCCCACACCTTTAATCCCAGCACTAGGGAGGTGGAGACAGGAGTGACATGCAGTCACGGGATCTCGCCATTGTCACATCCCATCTTGGGCATCCTCTAACTTCTTGGCTGATTTATAAAATTTTTGTTACATTGGGTTTACTCTCTACCATAAGCTTTATGCATACAACAAGGAGAGGGTGTCTGGTGTTCACCACAACATCATAGTGTTTAGTCCCACAATTTTTACAAAGCTCCCAGCCATCAATTTCAGACTTCTATCTGCTTAATGTTTACTGGGGGGTGGGGGAGGACTATCCTGTGATAGCTCCCTTAGGCGGTAGTTCTCTATCCCAACCGCACTCCAGAACAACCTAGACTGCCAGCAAAATGAAATAAATAAAATAAAGTTAAACGAAACTTATGCTGACCTTACCTCCATGGACTAACTGCTCTGGGTGCTGGGATAGGAACTGGGACTTTGAAGAACTCCACAGATGTTTATAACTCGGACCACTGATGTTGGGCTTTTCTCTGTCTTTTTTTTTTTAATTTAGATACCTTTTTATATGCATGCAAATTATTAATTGCTGTATTTATATCACTTTGGGAGATCTGCATTATTATATGAGTTTGGGAAATAAGTCATCTAGCAAAGATGGAGTTGCACACTCAATATCCTTGCATACAAAGGCATATTATTTATCTTTAATGGAACTCAGACTGATAAAGGCAAATTTTGGCAAGGCAAAGTGCCTTAATTGGTCCTTGCTCTTTCTCCTTCTCTGTTTACTTTTCCTTGGAACAATCTTGGTTTGGTCTAGGTGACCTCAGGTGGCACGGCCATTAGAGAAGGCATCTCTAGTTGAGGGAAACCTCTCTGCTGTTGTTTACAACCGCCTGGGAAATGAGGTGATTTGCTCTGAGGGCATTGATCATGCTCCAGGTGAGTCTGGCCGTGACCTACACTTTTCAATGCTGTGGACCCTTGAGACCCAAACCTTCTCCCACCACCTCTGACTTATTATTACCCAAGTGTCTGCTGTGAGTTCTCCTGGCTCTATGATTTAGTGACCCTCTGGTATGCCACCTGCTTCTAATTTTCAGTGACTCCTGGGTAGCTGAGATTAACCCAACTGTCTCAGGCCTGCTCTGAACCCAGGCCTGCCCTGCAACCATTGTCTCTCTGCTTTGGTTTCCTCCTCCCAGAATCCTCCTTGTTTAGAGGCTTCCCGGCCCAACTGGAGTTTGGCCTACACTCTCCTGAGTAATGGGGGAGGGGGCACAAAGGGGAGGTGGCCAGGCCTTATCCTCACACCATGCTCCTCTCAGTTCCTGCCATGCCTGACCGAGGACACGGCTGGAAACCGAGTCACGTTGTTTATTGGTCTTCCATCACGAACTCTCGCTTTCTGTTTCTGAACTTTGCTGGTGATCTGTACTGTCAGGTGTTTGGAATTAAGAGGCTAAGAAGAAAGCAGGTTTCCCTCTGAAGACTCAGACTCTTCAAATCACGGCCTTGGGTTTTCATTTTGCTACCGCCGCTGCTTCCGTGCGTTTCTTTGAAAAGCCAGTCAGGTATTGCGTCCTGTGTTCTGGGCACTGACTAAAGTGGCCCAAGGCACAGGCGGTGACAAGCGAAGATCTCTATTGATCTATCGACCCCTCAAAGCAACTCCCCCTCCACACACACTGTATGATGAGGACCTGGCGTTTCATTTGTGGTTGGGTGTATCTGGAAGGCAGCATGGATGGGAGGCAAAATGATTTCCAAGCAAATACTAACAACAGAGGCGGGCAAGGTGGGTGCATTTAGTGGTCTGTAGATTTTTTTCTGACGTAAAACAGAAAAGGCTGGAAACATATCTGGGGCTGGGGTCCACCAAAAATGCAGTCAAGACCTCAGCGAGCAGGAGCATTGTCTGTTCTGTGCCCAGTGGAAGGAGCTGTCACTGCCAAGGGACAGTTGCTCGGAGCTGTTCAGAGTGACTTAGTCAAAGTCTATTGTGATCTAAATGATAAAACACGCGTCCAGAGGAATGAAGAAGGAAAAGCAGATGGTCGAACCCGTCCTAGATGAAAGATGAGTAACCCCCCTTTGTCTTTTGTGCGTAGCTGGAAAGGCAGCTGGCCATGCAGAATGAGATGAGGGAGCGACAAATGGCCATGCAGATCGCCTGGTCTCGGGAATTCCTCAAATATTTCGGAACCTTTTTTGGCATTGCCACCATCTCTTTAACATCTGGGTATGTTTACAATTTACTTGACAATCTTTTTGAAATAATCCAGTCTTTGCCGTGATCATAGCACTGTTAAGTTGGCTGAGGTAGGACTTTGAACCCAACAGTATTCATGTAAACAAAGAAACAGCCCAACCGTCTGTGGCTTTCTCTGCAGAACAAGAGTAGTAACAGCTCCTTCTGCCTTTAGCTCCTTCAGTTCCTTCTGTCTTTCTCTAGTCTATAAGTTAAAGAGGGCTCCCCAGAGGTCCGGAATGGTATCTCTGTGTCCTTGTGTTCTTTAAAAGGAGGAACCAAAGCCTTGAAGTCAAAAAAAGATTAGCAAAGACTCTGGTGAGGTATGCTGGGCAAGGAAAGTCAATTGCTCTAGAAGCCTCAGATTGATGAAATAATTTAAGAGGTGGAATGCATTCTTCCAGAAAGCAGGTGCTTTTCTTACAAGGACAAGATATTTGTGTGCTGGGGGCTGGAGAGATGGCTCAGTGGTTAAGAGCATTGCCTGCTCTTCCAAAGGTCCTGAGTTCAATTCCCGGCAATCACATGGTGGCTCACAACCATCTGTAATGAGGTCTGGTGCCCTCTTCTGGCCTGCAAACATATACACAGACAGACTATTGTATACATAATAAATAAATAAATAAATATTTTTTAAAAGAAAAGATATTTGTGTGCTGGTTATCATTGTGATACCATCTTTCTGTTTCTGAAACAACAGCGCGATAAAGCAGAAGAAGCCAGCCTTGCTTATTCCTATCGTTCCCCTCAGCTTTATCTTCACCTACCAGTATGACCTGGGCTACGGAACTCTTCTGCAAAGAATGAAAAGTAAGTCTTCCTAAACTAGTTTGCTTCCTAATTAATCTTCTGATTCATGATCTCCTCTAGCTCTCGGGCCCTTCTCTCCTCTCTGTCTCTCTCTTTTCTCTTCTTCTCTCCCTTCTCTCTCTCTCTCTCTCTCTCTCTCTCTCTCTCTCTCTCTCTCTCTCCTCTAAGTAATAAATGTCCAGTTCTGATAAAAAAAAAATCTCCTCTCAAGGCTGGGAGATGGCTCAGTCGGTAAGGTGCTTGCTGAGCACGCATGAGGGTCTGAGTTCAACCCCCAATACCCGCGTGAAAAAGCTGGGTGTAGTGGTGCAAGTTTGTAATCTCAGTACCAGGGAGGCAGAGACAGGCAGATCTCTTGAGCTCCGTGACTAACCAGCCTCGCCTACTTGGCAAACTCCAGGCCAGTCTGAGACACTGTCTCAAAACAAAAAAATCACAGAGTAGATAATGCCTGAGGACACTGGTGGTTAACCTCTGGCTTCTCCATGCAAGCGTACACACATGAACACACACACACACATGCATCCCCTCCTTATAAACTCTAGACTTATGTAGATTCTGATAGGATCATTTTCCAAAGACTCTAATGACGAACATCTCTGCTCCCTCCAAAAGGGTGGCATAAAGTCAGCTCCTGCCAGCTCATAAGAACTGACTTGACAAATTTTGCATGGTGGATGAGAGGCATAGTTGTTTACTAAAATTAAATTAAATAGGCGTATACAGACTTATAATTCTAACAAACACTAAATTACATTTAAAACAAGGGTATTAAGCACCCAGAACTTGTCTGTTTCTAATTATTTTTCCATTCTATACAATGATAATTACTTATATCAATTGCATCTGCATTATGCCACTGTAGAAGCAGCATGCAGATACAACGAAGTGCAGGCACAGCTTCAGCCTCAGCAGCATCCCATTGGTGGCTTGAGGTTGGTCATGGTGGGAGCGTGTACATGGTGGAAACTGGCAAACACCAAATCAAGGCTTACCCTGATCTCTAGACCAGGAGCTGGAAAATGTGGGCATTTTAAACCTTTGGGAAAGAATTCTAATAACTTCTATAGGTGTTCTTCATTTTGCAGACAGCTTATTTATTGTTAGTGTTAACTTGCAATTGTTTGCATGTATGTGTTGTGTATTGGTCAAGCCCAGGTAGTTCTGTCCACCCCCACCGTGCATTTTTCATTTCTCCTTCATTGTTTCTGAGGCACGGTCTCCCCGTGATGCTCAGGCTGCTCTCGAACTCATCGTCCTCTTGTCTTACCTCCTGAGTGCTGGAGTTATAGGTGTGTACCACGACACCCAGCTACAGCTGGGTTTCCAGAATCCGTCATTGTGTTTCCCCGAGTGGTGCCTTCCTCCTTCTCCTGAGTGAAACAGATGAAACACTTAGCTCTGGGATGTAAGGTCGCGGACACAGAGTGTCACACGCAATGTGCCCCAGTAACAGCAATCAGGCCTTCTCCCAAAATGCTGATGACCCCTCCGCGGTCTTACACACTTCTGCCTTTTATTTAAGGGGAAGCCGAAGACATATTAGAAACAGAAAAGGCTAAGTTGGAGCTGCCAAAAGGAATGATCACCTTCGAAAGCCTTGAAAAAGTCAGAAGGGAGCAGAGCCGATTCGTCACGGACAAGTGAAGTCACGTGTACCCTCCGAGCACCTGCTGCAACTCAAAGCACAGAAGCGTTGACTTGAATCACGGTGTTTACAGTTTTCTACATGATCACGATTTTGATACAACGCATTTTTATTTTAGAATATTAAAATTCAAAATAAATTTGTTGGTCTATTTTAAAACAAAATTTCTAATGCTCAACCAGATCATGGCAGTATTCTAAATAAGAATCAAATTTCTTGTGTGTGTGTGTGTGTGTGTTTTACAGTTATCCAAGTGCAAAATTAATAAATTATATTGTTCTGAATTTGACACCCATGTCCTGCTGCTTGAGTTTTTTGCATACAGACTTTCCACTCAATATCAACTATTACAGGCATCTGCTATTGTGTCCTGTCCCCCACAAAAGAACCCTGGTGACTAACACAAAATTAATCACAGCATTCAGGGTTGAGAAGAGGAGGAAGAGATGGTGAAGTCGAGAGGTGTAAGTAGGGGTCCGCAGGGAGCATGCGGAGGAACATGGGGTGATATGTCCTTATTTCATTGTATACATATATGATACGCTCAGACAGCCGGGTAAATGAATGAACAAATCAATAAATAGGAAAAAGAAATTATAGAGGGAAGAGATGGAGATTTCCTCTGACGGACCCACGCCTAATGGAATACTACCATAATACCAGCTATTCTGGAGGTGGAGGCAGGAGATTCTTAAGTTTGAGGCCAGGCTGAGCAACATAGCAAGACTACACACACACACACACACACACACACACACACACACACACAATCTGCATAATAGTGGTCAGCTATGGGTTCCCAAAATGGCTCGACAAGAGTTTAAACTTTAGGATTAGATTTGCTGGACTGGCTTTGCCAGTGTTACTGCTCACCAGCTGTGCTTTAAGGCCCCTTCAGGTGGTGTGAAAGACTCACAGAGGGCTGAGCTGCTGTGCGGTCTAGCCGGGCCCTCGGCCGCCTTGGCCTATCAGACCCTTCCTTTGAGCTCCTTGTCCTGATGCAGGCGCGGAGTTCGTGGGCGACTCGCATCGACATGGCCACTCCCTACCACAGTTTTCCCAAGTGCACAGAGCGGCAAAGCTAAAGCCACTGTGCTGAGCGACTGCTCCTAAACACAGCTGGATTAAACGCCAGTTCAGCAGGCCTTCGCATTGCTGATTGTTCAAAACTTCTATCGCATCGTCCTTTTACAGAGTTGACAACCGCGAGCTGACAACTGCTTCATCTGTCACTCCTGTATTATCTCAGCCGTTGACATTAATTAAATAATTAGTACCTCTCAATTACACCTTTCAGTAAATTTCCAAGTGCTGAAGCAGCTGTGGTCTCTCCTCAGTTAGCTTATTATCCCAGACTTTGTGGGCTTCAAGAAGAATGGGGACACATATTAGTGGAGAGAAGAGAAGGAAGTGTCTTTAAGAAACAAAGAGTTAGAGATTCGTAGTAACTTCGCCCGCTGTCTTTGTCAATGGTCAGAGACAAAGTTGGTGGGCGAACTCTTTACCTCAAGGCTTTCCTCGAGTCAAGATAAACGGGCAGAGCAAAGCAGAGCTACGTGTATGTGACAAGTCTCCCTCGGGGCTGAAGAGCATCCGTGAGCATCCGGTAAGTTGCTGCTGCAGAAAGAATCGTGAATAACTTTGTGATAATTACAATTCGATTGATGAGATTTTAATACTTAAGGGTTATTTTTAAAGACTGATTTATTTTTAATTTCTGTGAATAGTTTTGCTTGCCCCATAGCTAGCTGCGCACTACGCGTGTTCAGTCCCGCAGAGGCCAGCAGAGGGCGTCAGATCTCCTGGAACAGGAGCTACAGAGACTTGGTAGCCACTACAGGAATCTAAATCACTGAGCCATCTCTTCAACTCCCCCACCCCCAAGCGTTTCGAATGTTTTCAGTTAACGTTTGGGGAGCTGGGACTGTGCTTTTACAAAACCTTTAGAAGTTTCACATCGAAAAAGAGAAGTTTCTACTAAACAGTGGTGTCCAGAATCCCTGGCAGGATCTTTTTCAATACAGCATGTTGGCTGTATTGAAATCAATTTTTAAAACCAGTGGCCAACTGGGAATGCAGCTCAGTGATAGAATCTACACATGGTGTGTGTGAGCTCTGGGCTTCATCCTTAGAATCACAAGTGAAACTAAAAGAAGTCACAAATAAGATGCTTAAAAAAAAAAAAAGCCCTATCTGCTTTGTCTTACAACCATATAAAGTGTTTGAAAATGGGTCAAAAGTGCGTGGGTTAGCCCATCACCCAGAGCTACACAGTGAGTTCAAGAAAAGCCTGGGCTACATGAGACCCTATCTCAGAAAACCACAAAAGGTGCTTGGATTAGAAGAGAACGGGGAAGGGACAGACTCGGATTATGAAAATTGGGTGAGGCATGAAGTTCAGTGGTAGAGTGCTTGGCTAGCAAGTATGAGGTCCAGGGTTCGGTTCCTAGATAAAAGATAAAAACATCACACACACACACACACACACACACACACACACACACACAAAGGGGGGGAGAGAGAGAGAGAGAGAGAGAGAGAGAGAGAGAGAGATTATATTAAAGATATTATATATGGTACATATCGTGTGTGTATATATATGTATTTGTGTGTATACACACATATCAAATTTCAAAAATTCTGCAACCAATATGATCTAAATATAAACCATCTGAAAATTGAGATGTTATATAGATTTCAACAATTCCAATGTATGAATGTCCAAACGTGATATTCTAGAGATTCTAGCCAGAACCTAGCTATGTGTTTTTCTGTCCTGCCATTCTGAGAAAGGAATAGGCCCCTGCTGAGAAATCATTATCAACACAGCCTGGTGTTACTCAAATATTGTGGTATTTCTTGCTCTGGGGGGCGGGGTGTCTATTCTGTGAGAGGACTGAAAATGTTCCCTTGGGTTTGTTTGGCCTTGTGGGCACCCACAGGAAACTCCAGGAAAACAGTGCATACCACCAAACTGCAGAAAGCAGTGTCTGATTTTTTTTTAATGCTTACTTTGGTCAGTCTTATGAAGACTAGAGCAGTTCTTGGGCTACATACAGGCAGGAAACAAGGCCCAGAAGGGGGTGAACAGGCAAGGGGGCTGACTTGAAAGCTTCCACCAGTAGACAGGCCATGCAGGACTGCCTGGGTTAAGTTACTCCCAAAACCAGTGTAGTTCACAGGCCAGTTTGTTTTTATACAGACAACAAAAAGTGTGCTACTTCCGACCAAAACGTATGTATGTGTTCCTACTGCTGGGACTCTGCCGTTTTTAGCACAGAACCCACCTAAGTAGCAGAACTATACTTCAGAAAATTTACATGATTTTTATATTTTCCATCTGTCTAAGTTATCATCTAAGGTCAAAGAAGAACTTCAGAAAGAGTTCTACTATAAATTTTTCTGCCGAATTCTGGTATTGAAATGAAACGTTAGATGCTGCCAGAAGTCTTCTCTAGGAACTCAGTTCCGTCTGTGGGCAATTCTTAGTCCTTTCTGTTGGGAGCACTGGGCAGGGATAGCGTCAGTCAGACCAGCTTTTCCTGAGCCCATTTGGTACCCATTACTTAAATTGCTTCCATTATTATCCACTCCCAACTCTCATTCCTCTCTGTCATCTTTTGTTCTCATTTCTTAACAAGAGATTCATTCTGGGAAATTCCCCTTTAAATTAAAAAGCCCGTGCATTGTGATTCCGTTTATGAAACCTAGGGCAGCACTAACCTCAATAGATCAGAGCAGCATTTTCCTGGAAAGCTGAGGATTGACTAGAAAGGGCTATGAGGCAAATAGAACTGTTGTGTCATGATAAAGATTTGGCATACACCATTGTGTCCATTTGTCAAAACTGCATGCCTAATATTTGTGCATTTCAAGGTATATTATCTAAAATTATAGTAAATTTTGTCATAATTTTCACTGTCATAATTGAATGAGTAAGAGACTATATAAAGTAATAGTGTCTCTGTATGTATGTGCATGTATGTGTGCATGCACAGAAAGAGGGGGGAGAGAGAATTATAGACACAAGAGTAGAAGATACCCTTTGACCTTAAGAATGGTAGAATAATAGTCACTGAGACCCATATGTGGACATCCTCTATATGACACATATATTCATACGATGCCCATTTCCATCTTTAAAAAGAAAGGCATTTCTTAAATCTGTCAGATCAGAAAACTTGATTTTTCTGAACTTTTGAAACTACGTGCATTAGAAAACAAAAGTATAATGTTGAGCGGGGGAAAAAAAAAACCTAATATTCAGAGGAATTCACTCAATGTGGTTTTAAAAATATCCTGAAACATGATTTGGGTCAAAGAGGTGACATTACCAAGATGATGAAGTAGGAGGTAGAAGCCTTCATCCTCCCAAAAAAAAAAAAAAAACAAAAAGCAAACAAATGAGCAAAACATTTATAAAACAAAATAACTTTAGAGGGCCCATCAAAAATCTGCAACACAGCAGGGCAGGATAAAATGGAGCATCTACATAGACAGGCCCATTGATGCACATCCTGGGGGTCCATCAGCATCCACTGTTCTCCCGTCAGCATCCACTATGCTCCCGCCAGCATCCACTGTGCTCCCATCAGCATCCACTGTGCTCCCAAGAGGCTTGTTCCTCACAGGATGCCAGGTTCTTTGTCACAGAGTACTCAGCAGTCATTCTTCCCTAGAAACCATAGAGGGGGAGACTGACTGCCTATTCCCCACCACCTCTGCCACCTTGGGAGATCCCAACCCACACTGCTCCAGAAATGTCCACATTCTAGATCTACACTTTTTGGCTACATTGCCTTGCTCATATCTCAGACACCAGACTCATTGCTATCCAGAACTAACTTGTACCTGCGGTGTAGGAGGTCCTTCTTTCTTTGTGTTGCTTTCATTGGTTAATAAAGAAACTGCTTTGGACCTGTTGATATGGCAGAACTTAGGTAGGCAGGGAAGACAGAACTGAATGCTGGGAGAAAGAAGGGCAGAGTCGGAGAGACACCATGGATCCCCCAGAGACACACTGGAAATTTTACCCGGTAAGCTACTGCCACGTGGCGATACACAGATTAATAGAAATGGGTTAAATTAAGATGTAAGAATTAGCCAATAAGAAACTAGAGCTAATGGGCCAAGCAGTGATTTAATGTGTACAATTTCTGTGTGGTTATTTTGGGGCTGAGTTAGCCAGGCAGCCAGGATGAACAAGTGGGCCCTTCCTGTTACATACTTGGACACCAAATTTCTCTGTGCATACCTATGCTCTGGGTCTTTCTATACTGACGTCTTTCTATACTGACCCTGGGGTCACTGAACCTCTGGCTTGGTGTCCACCTATGCTTTTATTCTGGACTGCTTGGCAGGCTCACCAATATCTAAATCCCGTACATCATTACTGAAAGTTTGATAGTCACTAATACTGTCACTGTTCCAGGCCCCAGAACTGTCATGTGCTTCAGGACTAAGCTCTATGGAATTCCATAATGCAGTCATCACCAGCAAATGGAGAGCAAGCCAGACACAGTGCCCAAAGGGATGCCTTCAGCCACAATTTCTTCAGTGGAAGAAAAATTGGGAGGATATTGGGGACATTGCCATTGAAGACTCCAACAGCTACCACCATGACTGTGGACAGCCTCAGCCTAGGCTGCTGAGGATCTCAGCAAGGTAGCCAACACTGAATATCACCTGTCAGGCGACAGAAACCCTACATAAGAAGCAAGGGAGCTGAATTACATTTCAGAACAAGCAGACCTCCATTCCTCCCTCAGCTGCCAAAAACACAACCCTAAGAACTGTTCGGGAACGTTCTGCACGGGAGATCATGTGCTAAGTCACAAAACACATCTTAATTTTTTTTCAGAAGATTAAATTCATATCAAACACATTTTTGACCATCATAGTTTGAAACTAGAAAATAATAAGATGAATCATGGGAAATTAAGAAACTTGTAGAAATTAAACAGTATGTTCCTGACCTACAATTGTACCTGAAAAGAAACTTTTAAAAACCATGAAAAATTAAAATAGAAGTACAATGTTTCAAATTTACAGATGTTGCAAAAGCATTTATAAGAGAGACATTTATTGTAACAGATGTCTTAGAGAGGGCCACAGTTCAGTTCCCAACATCCATGCAAAGTGACTCACAAGCGCCTGAAACTCCGGTTCCAGGGACTCTGAGGCCTTCTGACTTCCCTATATACCTGTACTTGTGTGCACATTCCTCCCTCCAGACACATGTACACTGAGTCAAAAATGAAATAAATCTTAAAAATCAAAAGAAAGATGGCTATAAATCATTACTGTGGACAAACTGGATAACCTTGAGGGGACAGCTAGATTCCTGTGAACACTGAATCATGAAGAAACAGAAAACCTGAACAGGCCAACAATGAGTAAGCAGACTGAATTAGCATACCACATTAATAATATAAAAGACGAGCACACAATCATTTCAACAGATGCAGGAACAGCATTCAATAAAATTCAGTGCCCATCCATGGTGAGAATCCTCAACAAATTAAGCATAGAAGGAACGTCATACCTCTGTCCATTCAAGTCCATATACAATAAGCCCACAGCTAACATAGTGATGTGGGATTCCCCTTTGTATGCTGTGAATACAATTAGTTAATTAATAAAGAAAACTGGCTTGGCCTAATAGGGCAAAAGAATAGAGGTAGTCAAGGAAAACTAAACTGAATTCTGGGAGAAAGAAGGGCAGAGTTAGAGAGAAGTCATGGAGCTGCCACTGGAGACAGACACGCTGAAACTTTGCTCGTAGGCCACCACTTCGTGGTGATGCATAGATTAATAGAGATGGGTTAAATTAAGATGTAAGAGTTAGCCAATAAGAAGCTAGAGCTAATGGGCCAAGCAGTGATTTAAATAATACAATTTCTGTGTGATTATTTCAGTTCTGGGAGACCAAAACGAACAAGCAGCCCTCTTACTACAACATAGGTGTTTCAGCTACTTATCACTGTGACCAAATATCTAACAAGACGTAATGTCAGGGAGGAAGGATACATGGACTCATGGTCTGATAGGGTCCAGTCCATCATGGTGGAGAAGGCATGGCAGCTATGACTGTGCTGGGACCGTGTGGCTGGCATTTCCTTTGGAAAGGGATTGGACTGTAACTGTTAGGTCTGACTTCATGGTCCTACATCTGCCTGCAGAGTTCCATGTCCCAAGGTCCTACAGCCAGTAGGGTAGGAGGGATGCCTGATTTGGAGCTTTCCAGCCTGCTGTAGGGCTTCAGGCTGGTGAAAAACTCCAGCCCCAATGACAAACAGTGAGCTGCTGCAGCAGAGGGACCCCAACAGGAACAGCATCCCAGATGCTGGGGAGCTCCAGAGCCCTGCGTGCAAACAACCTGGAAACTGCACTGGGAAACCTCAGACATCCCTCTAAGAACCAGAAGTTCTGGCTGCAAGTCAAAGCTGGAATACAATACTTTAGTTAGAAAGGCTTCAGCCTGGGACTGGAGAGATAGATGGCTCAATGGTTAAGAGCACTGACTGTTCTCCCAGAGGACCCTGGTTCAATTCCCAGTACCCACATGGCAGCTCACAACTGCCTACTGTAATTCCAGTTCCAGAAGACCCAACACCCGTGACAAAACACCAATGCACATAAAATAAAAATAAATAAAAATTTGAAAACTCACAATTAAAAAAAAAAAGAAAGAAAAGAAAGGCTCCAGCCAGAAGAAAAGGACAGAGGAGTACTGGAGGAGAGTATAACAATGGGAGCCTCTTCCAGTTCCCAGCAGAAGGGGCTGCAGCCTGCTTTGGAAGACAAGTGGGCAGTTTTCTCTTGGGAAGGGATATGGGAAAGGTCGCAGGGATCTTAGACTACATTAGGAAGTCTAAAGCAAGACCTATAATTCTGTCTTAGGGTTTCTATTGCTGTGATGACACACCATGCCCATGGCAACTCTTAGGAAAACATTGAATGGGGTGGTTTACCGTTTCAGAGGTTCGGTTCATTGTTATCATGGTGGGACGTGGCAGCGTGAAGGCAGATGTAGTGCTGGAGCTGAGAGTCCTATGTTTGATAGGCAGGTAACAGGAAATGATCTGAGACACTGAGCATGGCTTGAGCATATATGAGATCTCAAGCCCAACTCCATAAGGACACCCTTCCTCCAACAAAGCCACGCCTACTCCAACAAGGCCCCACCTCCTAATAGTGCCCTTCCCTTTGGGGGAGGTTTTCTTTCAAACTACCTCATCCCATAGGAAAAAACAAAGAGGAGGAGTTGGGTAGATTGTAGGAGAAGGCTGTTTGAATTGTCTTCTGATCACTTTGCTGGAGAAGATGGGCGTTTCCTCCTAGGGCTATGCCGGTGACCAAACATGCCTACTGGTAGTGGGCGGATAAGAGAAACAGCAGACATTAAGCATACAGTTCCGGGATTGGAATGTGGGCTTTATATGCTGTCCTGGACCACACAGGAGTGGCAAGCGAGGTAGACTGACTAGGCGAGGTCTGTCTGTGTGAGACAGGTTTTTGTAGTATCGTGAGGGTGAAGCGGTTCCCATGACAGCACGTGATCGGCTAATCTGAATACTCCGGCAAGCTGGCAGAGGATTGACGCTCACTACTCTGGGACAAGCAAGAATGGCGCTGAGTTCTCTCTACAAGGAGGGCTGTTTAGCTGCCAGACTTCAGCAGCGTACTGAGAGGGGGAGAAACTTACAGGCAGGCCAGCTGAGGCTCTTCCAGATTCAATTCACCTGGTATCGGGGTAGCATGTGATATTGCTGGCCATTCATTTTAGGCCTTAGACCCCAGTTGACCCCTTAATGACTTGAAATCAATTTAAACTTTGGTAATGACTCATACTCTCAGGGGAAAAAAAAAAGCCAAAACAAACAACAAAAAACCCAACTGCCTCAAAGAAAGTAAAACAGGCAGTTGGTTCAAAGAAGGACAAGATCACAATGGTTAAAAGGACTATTTCTGGGGACAGCAACTGACTCCACTTTTTCAGGGACAGCCAAGGGAAACCATCTGTGGTTTCCAGGATTCTTGGTATACAACATGTTTTTATTCAAGTGAAGTGCTGTTGTCCTTGTCCAGTACTGGTGAGCCACGCACAATATCGTTCAGTTCTTTGGGAATGAAACCTTTCATTCAACTTCAGGGACCAACCAATTACCCAACGTGCAGCATCAGGGCTAACACTCGTGAGGCGTGTGACTGGCAGGTTTGGGGTGTATGGCTCTCAGTCAGCGCTGTGTGGTAGGACATCAGTGGCTCGCAGTAGGCTCCTGGGAGTTCTATTGGATGAGAATCAAGAAGGGCTTGTGGGGACAGGGTGATCAGAAGCACAGTATATTGTCTGGGGTCCTGCTACGGGCACTTGCCACATTTTCTTTTCACTTTCTTTCTTTTCTTTTTCTTGTTTTTTTGATTTTTGCTTTTGGTTTTTTGAGACAGGGTTATTCTCTATAGCTCTGACTGTCGTGGAACTCACTCTGTAGACCAGGCTGGCCTCGAACTCAGAGATCCGCCTGCCTCTGCTTCCTGAGCACTGGGATTAAAGGCCTGTGCGACCACTACCAGGCTCCCTTCAAGGCCTACTTAGTTACTAGCACCAGAGCTTCAGGAGATCACTAAGTAGGAGATCCAGGATCTGTGACAGATCATCCCCGGGCTCAGGTACAGACCGCCTGTGGTTGGCAGCCTGGAGAACACAGTAAAAAGTGACGAGAAAACACAAGGCCCTGGGAAGGTATTAGCAGCCAGCTTTAAGAGAGTGTGCAGTCCATCTTTTAAAAACTGTATCTCCCTCTTCCCTTAGAACCACTGGCCAAGCCTGAGGCTCCTGACTAGTGACGATGGAGGTCAGGAGCTAGTTCAGGAAGAAGGCCTTGAGGAGAGGAACTGAGGTCAGCCAAGGGAACGCAGAGGCTCCAGGCATAGACGAGACCTGTGCTCTATGGAACAGTGACGTCAATACAAAAGAGCCAGAACAACGGGACACAGGTGACATTCTGACACAGGTGACATTCTGACACAGAAGCGGCCCTGCAGATTCAGCCCTGCCTCTCTCCTGCTTCGTCTCCAAAAAAGGAGCTTTAGACAGAGATCATAGCCTCAGAATAAGCACTCACTTACAGGACTGGGTTTAATGTTCTGCCAAGAAGACCCATGATGAACCATTTGGAAGAAAGACAATTACTTCAGTCTTCAGAATATTATCATAACGAATACATGCACTGTTCGAGAGTGCCTAAAGCCCTTGTGAGAAACAGACCAGTGTATGCTCAACTTGATGTTTTTATTTAAAAAAAAAAAAGGATTTGGAGCAAGAGCAAGATGGCTGACTAAAGGTATCTAATACTCAGCTCCTGGTCCAATGGGAAGAACCAGAATCACAAATGCATAGCTGTGGTTTGGAGAGAGCGGTGCTGGACACAGGAAGGGAGGAACAGGAACCCTGGAAGACACAAAGATCAGAGAGTGGAATTGAGTGCGGGAACCTGAACCTCAGTTTTCCTGGTGGGGAGGGTCACCACACAACAGGAGAGAGGGTGAATGGGGGAGTCCAGCAGATGGGGACTCCCGACGCAGCCTTGTGCTGGCACTGGGCCTGACCGTATATCAGTGCTGGTGTTAGCACCAAAGTTGGCTCAGACTGTAGAGTCAGACCGAGTTACCTCTAGACACAGACACGGGTCCAGGCCTCCCACCCCCAAAACCGCTGCCATGCATAGCCCCTGCTCAGCCGAGCTGCCCCATTGGGGTGGCTATGAGCCACACCTTCAGCCACCACCATTTCCCCTGTCAGAGATCTTCCCACACAATTGCCTCACCCCCACGGCTGTAGGGCCACACCCACTGGACCGTTGGAGGATCTCGAGCTCATCGTGAGCCGGGAGACAGAACGGGTCTCCAACTCTTCTAACAACACACGTCATACGTATCCACAGCCAACAGTCACAACTGAAGCTGTAGAGTGTCTGTACCACAGGGCCCAACCGGAGCAAGAGGCAACATGTCTTACCAAACTGTGAACACACACAAGGTTCACAGCTACAAGTGACCCATCAGTGTGCAAATATCAGCTCCGGGTCCAAGACATATGAAAAGACATGATGCCTCTAAAGGAACACACGAACAACAGACCTCAGCACAAAGGGCACTGGCAAAATGCCCGGTAAAGCATCCAACTTCAGAGAACGAGGACAGGGAACCCGAACAGCACTAAAGAGAGCACAGCAAGAGCCAAGTTAGGAGAACAAACTGCGATGAAGGAGCAACCAAGCGTGGTGCTTGAGATCTTGAAAAAGAACCAAGCAGATAATTCTAAACAAAGAGCTCGATCAGTCGCCTGAAAAATGAGGTTGAACGTTTACAGACTAGCTCACACGGGAAAATAACCTGAGCCTGAAGACAGATCTTAAAACAGCTCAGGCAGAAAAGAAAAGGAAGGAAGAAGCTGGAGAAATGGCTCAGTAGTTAAGAGCACTGGCTGTTCCTCCAGAGGACCAGGGTTCAGTTCCCAGCACCCACATGGCAGCTCACACCTGTCTGTAACTCCAGCTTCAGAGTACCCAACACCCTCACACAGACATACATCCAGACAATGATCGCAATATAAAAATAAAAGAAAATTTAAAAGAAGGGGAGAGAAAAGAAAATAGTGTCTCTGAGACACTCTTTGTTGTTGTTTGTTTTGTTTTGTTTTGTTTTTGAGACCTAGTTTCTCTGTAACTTTGGAGCCTGTCCTGGAACTAGCTCTTGTAGACCAGGCTGGCCTTGAACTCAAAGAGATCCACCTGCCTCTGCCTCGCGAGTGCTGGAATTGAAGGCGTGCGCCACCACTGCTTGACTCTCTGAGACATTCTTAAAGAATAAGTACATTTGGCCACCAGAAGCCTAAGAAATAGAGACAAGTATTAAAAACAAAGAAGCAAGCAAAACCTATTAAATAATAGGTTGGAAATAGTTAGAAAATGCCTCAATCTCAAAGATAGACATGCATGTATAGAAGACATGTGGATCCTAAAGTAGAATGGTCAGAGTTGACCTTCCTGTGGCATATTTAGTCACACTGTGAAAAATGCAAGGTAATTCCAGCTCTGGGGGACTAGATATGGACTTCTGAGCTCCTCAGATGCCTGCATGCACGCGCATACACACACATGTTCTTCTAGGCTCCACAGGCACCTGCATTCACACACACACACACACGCACACACACACACACACCTTTAAAAAATTATTTTAAATCTTTAAAAACTAAAGAGTGGAAAGTACAAAGTTCCATTGATGGCCCATCGGTTCAACAGCTTTACAAAAGAGACCTTCAGGAGCAGGAGGGAAGGGAATGACTGATTCCAAGTTCTGAAAGAAAACACTTGACAATGAAGAAAATTGTTTTTGACAAAGCTGTTATTCAAAAATGAAGGAGAAAAATGAAGACCCTAAAGAAGCAAAATCAAGGAGTTAATCACCACTAGAGCAAGTTCCATCAGGTGCTTGGCCGAGTGCTAAGCCAGGAAGAAGGGAAAAAGGGGAGGAAGAAAGGAAGGGAGGGAAGGAGAGAGAGAGGGAGAGAGGGAGGGAGGGAGGGAGGGAGGGAGGGAGGGAGGGAGGGAGGGAGGGAAAGAAGGAAGGAAGGACCACCATGAGAATGCTGAAAGAATCAGCTCAGAGAGAAGTAGGATAAAGTGACTTTAACAATATATTAAACCAAAGCAAACAGAGTAACATATAAGACATAAATCAAAAAAAATAAGCAAAATAACAGGAGTAAGTCTTTAGCTATTAATAATATAAATTAAATGTAAATAGACCCCTCAGGTTAAAAAAAAACACTGACCTCTTCATAGGAGAAAGAAAAGATGGTTTTTCTTTTCCTGTGCACTGGCCATTTCATTTAACACGATGTCTTCCAGTTCTATCAACTGCTACAAAATGATAGAATTTCATTCTCCTGGTGGCTGAATAATATTCCATTGTGTATCTTTACTATATTGAGTTTGTATCTTGACTAATGTGAACTGTGCACATTGGTGCATGGGTGTCTCTCTGGTATGGTAATTCTATTGCTCCGGGTTATACACCCCAAAAGGAGTTAGCTTTATCCTTCCTTCCTAAATATCAATGGAACAAGACTTTTAGCTATTAGTTGCTTCCATACTCTTTCTTGCCAAACAGTGTATATGTTGTAAAAAAACAAAACTAGATCTGTATGTAGAAAACTAGAGGTTGGAAGGTGGGTAGGGCTGGACAAAGAGAGGCTGGATTTGACGAGTACATGCTGTACAAGGGGGCTGAAATGTCGCATTGAGACATGTTAATACATAACATTAATGCGTTATCAAAAATAAAAAGGAAAAATTATTTCTTTAGAAAAACTAATAAGATATAGCCTGAATGGATTAAAAGATGAAGATCCAAATGACCTTAGAAATAAATAACTCACTAAGTCACCCAATCTGACAGTATGCTGCCCACAGGAAATTCTCTTCACCAATACACATTGTGTAGACAGAAAAAAGATATTCCACACCAATGAAAACCAGTAGCAGAGGGGGCTGGAGAGATGGCTCAGAGGTTAAGAGCATTGCCTGCTCTTCCAAAGGTCCTGAGTTCAATTCCCAGCAACCACATGGTGTGGCTCACAACCATCTGTAATGGGGTCTGGTGCCCTCTTCTGGCCTGCAGGCATACAGACNGGTGTGGCTCACAACCATCTGTAATGGGGTCTGGTGCCCTCTTCTGGCCTGCAGGCATACAGACAGAATATTGTATACATAATAAATAAATAAATATATTTTTTTTTTAAAAAAAAAGAAAACCAGTAGCAGAGAGGAATACCTACACTTACATCAGATAAAATACATTTTGAAATAAACTATAAAAAGAGACAAGAACGAGATCAATTTGACAAGAAGACATAACAATTATAGATGTGAATTCACCCATACTAAAGGATGTAATCTATAAAACACTAAAGGGGGAGATAATCTCCAATACAATAAGAATGGGGACTTCAGCTTCCCTCTCTCAGCACGGAACAGACACCTACATACAAAGAAACACCAGCATTAACACACAGAGAGAGATACTAATGGAAACTCTCAACCTAGCAGCTGCCACATACACTCATTTCCTCAGCACGTGGAGCATTCTCTACGTTAGGCAAAACAAAATAACAGATTTCAAAAAGAAAGTCATATTGTGTACTTTTTCTAGTCATAATAAAATAAAACTGGAAATCAAGAATAAAAGAAGCTAGCTGGGTGGTGGTGGTGGTGGTGCACACTTTAATCCCAGCACTTAGAGGGCAGAGGCAGTCAGATCTCTGCAAGTTCCCTGTGATGACAGCCCAGTCTACAGAGAGAGTTCCAGGACAGCCAGGGCAGTCACACAGAGGTTGTCTGGAAAGCAACAACAACAACAAAAAAGGGTAAAAGAAACTTCAGAAATTATATAATTATATGAATATATGCAAACTGAACAAATGATACTGAGTAAACACTAAGTCATTGAAGAAGTAATAAAGAAAAATAAAATTGTTTTTAATCATGTCTATATACTCCAGGTACAAAAAATAATAAAAAAAATTACACTATGTTATATTGGCCATATTGCATCTCTCTTTTCTTGTACATCCTTAAACAATGCAATGGAAAACAATAAACTTTTAGCCTAAAATAAGAAAAGTTTTAAGAACTTATAAAGATAGAATCAATATACCAACTGTTATGAAATTAAAAAAAATAGCAAGAAATGCTTTAGAAGAAGGAAGAGATTTCAAAAACCATCTTAAGTGTGCATTTCAAAGTCCAGGAAAAGCAAGGACAGGTCGAATCCAAAATAACAATGACCAAAGAGTAAATAGAAAATAAAATATAGTTGAAAATATAAATGAAATGAAGAGCTAGGTTTTGAGTAGACAAAACTGAGAAATTTTAGTTAGAACAACTGAGACAGAGAATAAAGGAGATGCAATTAATTAAAATTACAAACAAAGAAGGGTGCAATAAGACCAGTATGTGAGGAACACGAAGGATCCATAGGGACTAGTGAGCACCAATGCACCAACTAACTGGACAACCTCAGAACATGGCTTCAGGGCAGCTGCCCATCTGTTCCCTGGGAGCCCTTCTCAGATGCCAGCAACAATGCCACCCGTTCTCATGCAGCTGAGACAGGCCATACTTTATTGCTGGATTAAAGAATCAAGTTCATTGTGTATGTCTTTAAGAAAAAAAAAAAACAAAAAAAAAAAAAACAAAAAAAAAATGTCTTGGTACTGTATAAAAACAAAGCTTGCTGTGGGCATAATTCAGGGTCCATGTACAGCAAGACACTAATGTTCAACAGGTTGACCCACCAGACAATGATTCCCTGTTGGGTGTCCCCCCCCCACCCCTTGGCAAAGCTGTGGGTTATAGACTGTAATTGATGGGTTGTTCTCTGCTTCCAGCTTTCTCAAGGGCCCCTGCTGTTCCTCCCGGATAAGAAGAGCTGTCCTCGTAAGGTCAGCATCCAAACCTTATGAGACCTGGATGGAGGTGGGTGGTCCTTGGACTTCCCACAGGGCAGAGAACCCTGATTGCTCTTTGGGCTGACGAGGGAGGGGGGCTTGATTGGGGGAGGGGGAGGGAAATGGGAGGCAGAGGTGGGGAAGAGACAGAAATCTTTAATAAATTAAAAAAAGGAAGACATATAAAAGGGAAAAAAATATACTTAAACTGATTTTAATTTGGCACAATTAGCATTACAGAAAGCGGGTCAAACCTAGAACCAGAAGGCCAAAATAAAAGTTTTGTCGATCCCAGGTAAAAAAAAAAAAAAAAAAAAAAAAAAAAAAAAAAAAGCTGTTCTTTCCACAGTTCTTTGGTGGTGTGTTTTACACTTATTGGGCACACATATAGCTGTGGATGATTGGGAAGATGATTTTTGCTGTATAATTTTGATGAATAGAAAGAAGACCGGGGTATTTTACATTACTCAGACTGACACAGCATTCTCAGTCACAAAGACAACCTTTTACACGGACAGCTAACTCTTGACTCTGGAACAAATTCTACGCAGGTTAGTTGTCCCTGGGGACAAATATCTGGTTGGCCCTAGGGACAAACAAAGTCATCTTCCCAGATGTTATTTTGCTGATCGAAGGTCATAGCTTGAAGGAATTTAGTGAACATAGCTTCACTTTCAGCACGTACGCCTGCTCCTCAAGGTCCAGCCAATTGCTTAGTGTCTGGGGACCCTCATCAACTGAAACCTATGTGCTGGACCAGGCATTTGTCACTGGCCAGTCAATATGACAGCCCCAGCCTAAGAGAAACTACGGGATGTATCTTGTATTATGAGAATGAGTCAGGTCCTGAAAATGTAACTCATAATTTTCCAGCATTTGGCTGGAAATGGAAGAACTGAGAGGCAGAGCTATGAGAAGGGACTGTAGAGACCTAATTAGGAAGCTGTAGAAAACTCCGTAACTGTGTGGGGACAGAGAGATTCTCAGAGAGCATTTTTAAGATGAAGTAAAAGAGAAAAGTACCATCAGGAAAGTGTGTGCTTGGTCCTTTTTTTTTCTTAGGTTAAGAGCAACCCTCAGATAAGAATTTTTCCTAAACCCTCACTACTCTGAGGTTTTCTCTTATTATGCTGGAGCAGACCTGGGAGTTGACCTCCCGTGGGCTGCGTAACTTGATGCTATATGAAAATAAAACTTGCTGTGGGATTTGGAATTATGTTGTCAGCAGCTTAGTTTTCCAGTACCAGTATTTTCATATGCTATACATTCCAACACATGTCTAATGAAAAACATATTTTGAGTTTTCTGATTAAACCAAAACATACAAATGGCTTTGAAAACATTAGTACTCTGGCTATATGCCCCCAAATCTTCTTTTGTAACAAAAGAACTATATGTAAAGAGAGTGTGACTATCATTGTTATTATTATTATTATTAGCATTATAGGGGTTTTAACTAAAATATCCTCTAGTTTGCTTAATTTCCAGGTTCATTTTTTTAATTAATTAATTTATTTATTAAAGATTTCTGTCTCTTCCCCACCGCCGCCTCCCCTTTCCCCCCCTCCCCCCCAATCAACTCCCCCCCCCTCGTCAGCCCAAAAAGCAATCAGGGTTCTCTGCCCTGTGTGAAGTCCAAGGACCCCCCACCTCCATCCAGGTCTAGTAAGGTGAGCATCCACGAAACTGCCTAGGCTCCCACGAAACCAATAGGTCCAGTAGAATCAAAAACCCATTGCCATTGTTCTTGAGTTCTCAGTAGTCCTCATTGTCCACTATGTTCAGCGAGACCGGTTTTATCCCGGGCTTTTTCAGACCCAGGCCAGCTGGCCTTGGTGAGTTCCTGATAGAACATCCCCCTTGTCTCAGTGTATGGGTGCACCCCTCGCGGTCCTGAGTTCCTTGCTTGTGCTCTCTCTCCTTCTGCTTCTGATTTGGACCTTGAGATTTCAGTCCGGTGCTCCATTGTGGGTCTCTGTCTCTGTCTCCTTTCATCGCCTGATGAAGGTTAATATTCAGGAGGATGCCTATATGATTTTCTTTGGGTTCTCCTTCTTATTTAGCTTCTCTAAGAACCCAAATTATAGGCTCAATGTCCTTTATTTATGGCTAGAAACCAAATATGAGTGAGTACATCCCATGTTCCTCTTTTTGGGTCTGGCTTACCTCACTCAGGATGGTGTTTTCTATTTCCATCCATTTGCCTGCAAACTTCAAGAAGTCCTTGTTTTTTACTGCTGAGTAGTACTCTAATATGTATATATTCCATACTTTCTTCATCCATTCTTCAATTGAACGGCATCTAGGTTGTTTCCAGGTTCTGGCTATTACAAACAATGCTGCTATAAATATAGTAGAGCATATACTTTTGTTGTGTGATAAGGCCTCTCTTAGGTATATTCCCAAGAGTGGTATTGCTGGGTCCATGGGTAGGTTGATTCCGAATTTCCTGAGAAACCTCCATACTGCTTTCCAAAGTGGTTGCACAAGTTTGCATTCCCACCAGCAATGGATGAGTGTACCCCTTTCTCCACAACCTCTCCAGCAAAGGCTATCATTGGTGTTTTTTATTTTCGCCATTCTGACAGGTGTAAGATGGTATCTTAAAGTTGTCTTGACTTGCATTTCCCTGATCGCTAAGGAAGTTGAGCATGACCTTAGGTGTCTTTTGGCCATTTGAACTTCTGTTGAGAGATCTCTGTTCAGCTCAGTGCCCCATTTTATAATTGGGTTGATTAGCCTTT
Organism: Alexandromys fortis; assembly: GCF_014885135.2. Classification (NCBI taxonomy): domain Eukaryota; kingdom Metazoa; phylum Chordata; class Mammalia; order Rodentia; family Cricetidae; genus Alexandromys; species Alexandromys fortis. Next base: position 13,722,689 of record NW_026067895.1, on the reverse strand, counting down.
TACGGTCTAGTTTCTTGAGTTCTTTATATATTTTGGAGATCAGACCTTTGTCAGTTGTGGGGTTGGTGAAGATCTTCTCCCAGTCAGTGGGTTGCCTTTCTGTCTTAGCAACAGTGTCCTTTGCTTTACAGAAGCTTCTCAGTCTCATCTCAGTAGGTCCCATTTATTCAATGAGGCTCTTACTGTCTGTGCTGCTGGGGTTATACGTAGGAAGTGGTCTCCTGTGCCCACGTGTTGTAGAGTACTTCCCACTTTCTCTTCTATCAGGTTCAGTGTGTTCGGACTCAGGTTCATTTTTTAAAAGCACACCACAGGTTTTTGGGTCTTTAGTCTGATTAGACCTCCAGACTGAATCGCCACAAACTGAGGTAGTTTGGTCTTTTAATTATATGTCTGCTACTTAATATTAAAGTTACACCACTGAGGATAGTGTAAAAAATCCGAAAAGGCCTTATATGCTACGTACAATATCTAATAAATCAATTTCATTTAAAATTTTAAAAATGAAAAAAATTGATGAATTTCTAGATATAGATAATTTACCAAAATTGAACCATGAGGACATAGAAAGCAGAAATAGTATAGCATAAGTAATGAGTCTGAATAACCAAGAAGTTTCCCAACAAAGGACAGTCTGGCCTGAGCTGGCTCTGCAGAAAAATCTTACCAAATTCTTAAAGAAGTGTCACTTATTTTCAAACTATTCTAAAGAATCAAAATTCATCCTGCCAGGTCAGCATCACCCCACACCAAAAGGAGACAAAGACACAATGAACCAAACTATAAACCAATGTCATTGATAAATATAGACAAAAACACTCAATAAAATATTAAAACATCAAAAAAAGCTTTCATGAACCATGATGGCTGCACCCTAGAGATAGATGTACAGATGGTTTACCATTTGCAAATCAATAACTATAATATAATCATCAGAATGAATTACAAAAATCATAAAAATAGAAGTAGATTGGATAAAATCCAGTATTGCTTCATGATTTAAAACAAATGATAGAAAGTTCATACCTAACATAATTAAGAGTATATGACAAGCCACAGCCTGCATCATCTTGGCAGAGAAGCTAAAAGCATTTTTTCTGATATTTAAAACAAGGGAAGGACCATGTTCTTGTTCAAGATGGTCCCGAAGAGTTTAGGATGAACAATAAGTCAATAAAGAACACAGAAAACAATTACACAGAAAGGATGTCAAATGGTGCCGATTACGTGATTCTATACAGAGAAAAAAGTGTACTCCATTATGACTAGCAGAATCTCCACTCTAGAGTCTAAAACCAACATACAAAACTCAGCAGCATTTTAAAATAGCAAGAAGGAATTTGCCGAAAAGGAATCGCAAAAGCAACCCCGTTGACATCAGCAAAAGAAAACAATAAACAAGTTTCAGTGTTTTCTACCAGGATTCGGGTGGAAAATCGTCGGTTTAGTCTGTTCCTGTTACAGATTCTCCGGACAGACAGACCGTCTGGGGTTGGACAACTACAACTATTACTGGGGTTGGAAGGTAGGGGGCACATGTTCGTACTGGCAAGCGTTTGTTTGTAAGAAGGTTGGTCTCCATATGAGCAGTGGCCATGCTTTATTCTGGAATCAAGGAAAAGTCTCAAACCCAGAGTAATTTTGGAATGCAGAATGGTTTGAGGGCAAGAGCAGAGAGGAAAAGTGCGGTGAGCGGGATAAGAACAGAAGATGACGCAGTGAAGGAAAGGTCAGCAAGGTGATCAAGATGAACCCAAGAAGGCAATGCCTTGGGTGGGAGGAAAGAGGGTGGAGCTGGAACCATCTACCCAGGCGCTAAGAGCGCCCAAGGGATATAAGAACCGGCTCGAGCACTAGGAAAGCGGCAGAGTCCAGTCCCGCCAAGGCTGAGCCTTCCAGAAGCTGCCCAGACCATGATGTCCAGCAAGTTCTTGCTCCCGTTCCTGGGGTTCTGGCTGCTGCTAAGCCAGCCTTGCAGGGCACGGGTCACGGAAGAGTGGTTGAACGAAGTCATTAAGGTGTGTGACCGTATATATGTCCGAACGGTAATCGAAATCTGTGGGCACTCAATGGTATTGGCCCCGAAGGCGCCAGCTCGGCGACAAAGGTCAATAACAGGTGAGCATCCTTGGAACTCTCTCCAGCTTTTCCGTGCTTTGCTTCCCACCGGCTGCCCCAGTCGGAAAGACCCAGTCCTCTACGGCTTGTGATTCCCCAGCCTCAGGTTTGGTCTTTGTAACTTGCTTGGATTAAAGAATTTCAATGAGAACCCATCAGAGGGAGGTAGACATGCAAGCAGCTGCCAGCAGCTTCATGCTAGGGTAGCGCTTGATCCTAGCAGGAGCCCAAATCTGGGCTGTGGATTATGCCTGGGAGAACTCCTGCTCCCCCCGTAAAGCATGTCACCAAGCCAGTCTTGACCTGCAGCTTTTTGAATTAGGTCTTGCATTTCAATCTAAAGGGTAGGGGAGTGCAAGAGAAACCCTAGAGAAAAGTGAAGGGGACCAGCAAGAAGGGAGGCTAGCCTTCAGACTATCATGGCAGAACACTCACTGGCGCTATATAAAACTTCAGTGATTAAAAAGCATGTACCTGAATGAATTCAGTTAGATTAAAATGTAATGTGAGTCTAGTATATACAAGCTAAAAATATGGATTTCAAAATAAGCTAAAAATTATTTTAAATAAATAATTTCAAGGCACAAAAACCTGCAAATTAACTCTGACCCAAACTATAACTGGCCTTTGCTTACTAGTTCTAAGTACATAGAAAGTTATCATCAGCTTTGCTTGGCCACCAAGAAAGCCCTATCTGGACAAAATTTTAGAGCAAGGAGGAACCAATAAGGTGAGTTAAAGTTCAAGAGTCTTACTTCAGAAAAGAGCTAAAACTTCTGATATATANNTAATGTATATACACACACACACATAAAATCACCCAGAATGTCACCTGCATAGCTGACTTAGATGGCGAGCTGGCAGGGAGCAGTGAGAAGGTAAAGTAGCAACAGTGTTATTGCTTTCCCTCTGCCAAATTCCAGCTGCTGAAGTATATTGTTGGCTCAGGGAACAACAGGACTCTCAAGAGGGAGCTTTGTCCCAGCACACCCCTCTATAGGTGAAGGGTTTGTCTCAGGGAACGACAGGACTCTCAGGAAGAAGCTTTATCCCAGCGCACCACTGTATAGGTGAAAGGTTTGGCTTTCTCTAAAGCGTAAAGCGTCCATGGCTACCCAGGCATCTCCCTTCCACATTTACTGTATCTTTTGGATTCTTGGGTTTTCTTATTTCTTATTGGTAAGCTGAAGAAGAACAGCAGCAAGACTGAGTCATTGTTTTAAAATTTGAACGGAACCAACATTTCCAGTTTCTTTGTTTGCTAAAACTCTTAATTTGTGCATTTGGACTAGGTAAAAGGCAGGGGAGGGTTTGTGTTACTGTAAGGGATTTTTTGTTTGTTTGTTTGTTTGTTTGTTCATTTGTTGTGTTTTGTGTGGGTTTTTTTTTTTGGCAGAAAATGTTTTCTTTTTAAACCCCTAACTGGCATTGCCACAGGAACAGTCAGTCCATGCTGAACCATAGATAGGTATAAAGAAGTCAGCGGCCAGGTGGGTCTAGCAGCATTTCCTACTGGGCAAACACCACACTTAACACTTTGGCACATGTGCCATAGGAGACACTAATCTCTTTGAGAAGCACATGGTTTGGGATTGGTGTTCTTTTAAGCAAGCAGTTCTCAACCTGTGGGTCAAGACCCCTTTGGGGGGGGGACACATATCAAATAGCCTGCATATTAGATATTTGCATTACGATTTACAACAATAGAAAAAATACAGTTATGAAGTAGCAATGAAAATAATTTTATGGTTGGGGTCACCACAAGATGGGGAAGTGTGTTAAAGTGTCACGGCCTTAAGAAGGTGGAGAACCATTGTTTTAAGCTGTTTCTCTCTTGACTATACAATACCATTGACTTGGAGCAAACATTATGGAGAATGAAGATAAACATAAGTGTTTAGAGACATCCATCCTCCTGGTCAGAGCTAAACTGCTGGAAACTCTGTCTTTTAAATGCTATCCTGAAGCAGCACCTTGACACTGTGGGACACTTAAGCTCTTAAAATTATGAAAATATTTTTTCAAGGATTCCTTTCATGGCTCAAAAGCAATGAAGAAAATTACTCAGGCCAGAAAACATGTATATGAGTGGGGTTTTGTTTTGAGACGGTCTCTCTACCTAGTCCTGGCTGCCTGACACTTACTCTGTAGACCTGGTTGGCCTTGAACTCACAGAGCCTCTGCCTCTGTCCCCCCCCAAGTGCTGGGATTAAAGGCGTGTGCCACCACACGTGCCTAGCAAACGTGAACACTAATGTTTTCAATGGCCAACATGATTTCAGAAAAGTAAGAGTTCCATGTCAAAGGATGAAAATTACTGTGATAAAGAGCAAGACAGGAGTCATGAAGAAAGATATTAGAAGGCCATGCGTAAAGAGAACCCTGGTAAGATCATAGCACTCTGACCTGTCCAGCAAGCAAAACCATTTAGATATTCAATACTTGCTGATTCTGTTTCTGTGTTTAATTATATCCTGGTAAAAATAGTTTTGTTGCTATTCAAGTGTCTTTAGTTTCCCGAATGCTCTTTGACATGAATATTTTCTCCCCTACCCACTTTCTTTTAAACATCACAGAAACTGTACCATCCCTCAACAACAAAGATGCGGCGCCTTCGGATACGATGCTTAAATACCTGCCAAACTGGCCACAGAAGCTCAAGGTGGCACTGCCTGAGGAGCATCTGTCCTTACCAGAGCTGCAACAGCATGCACCTGCATTGAGCAATTCTGCTGGAAGCCTGGAAGGCTTGAAGAAAGGTTTCCACAAGACACAAGTTGAAGCAGAAGCCAGCGGTGCTCCAGAAACCAAACGCTTGCGCTTGGACACTCTCGCACGGAGAAAGAGGCAGTCCCGTATATGGCTGAGTGAGCAGTGTTGCCACTTTGGTTGTCCCAGAAGAGCTATTGCTCAGTACTGCTGATGTGGAGCCAATTGTGCGCATTCTTGTCACCTGCTTGACAAGAATGTCAAGTGCCTCTTTCTGTTCCTTTCGATGATAAGAATCCGAGAAATTGTTATCTACATTTGAATTCTCCATCTGAGTGAAAGAAATGTTCGTTCCATTATTGTTGTTCTATCAATAATACTTTTAATGCAAAACTCATTTTGCCTTTTTTAACAGTCTTATTGCTTTCAAATGATATACATTTAAAATGGCTATGAAATCTTACCACTTAAGCATACATAGGAGCTCACCTCAATATAATGCCCACTTAGGAAGTCCTGGGCCCTCCTCTGGCCTCTGCAGGCACCACAATACAAGCGGTGCACAGACATACATGCAGGCAGGACACTCATATACATAAAATTAAAAAGTTAATAAGATAAAATAAATTTAAATATTATTTAATTTAATATAATTTAATAAATCCATTCAGCTGTGCTAATGATAAATAGTAGTTAAATGTACTTTTCACACAACAGATACTCATTATGTCCAATTTAGGAGGCACTAGATAATAAATACGAATAAAAGGTGACTCTATTCACTAATAAGCTTTTAAGAAAAGATTTTAAACTCTAAGCAGCGTAGTAATAAACTAAAATGATAACAAAAGTAAGGAAACAGTACAAAAGAACTCATAAATCTCATTTATTCACTTATTCATTAATTTACCAAATACTATAAACTTACTATCACTTAATTCATTATTTGTTGATAGCATTATTAGTTGTATCTATTACACTAAAGCGTTGTTAAGAACCTACTGTATTCTGGACACTGTTCAAGGCAAGGAAGGCATCACGGTAAACAAATCAGATGAAGATTCTAACTGCCTGGAGAACACATTCTGTTCGGATGGGAGCAAACAAAGAAGTTACATTTACCACATGTCGGTTTATAAGGGGCGGCATGGGAAAATACAAAGCGAGACAATGGGGTTGTCCCTCCTCTGCTTCCTGCCTGGTCATCCCACCTATACTTCCTGCCTGGCTACTGTCCAATCAGCGTTTATTAAAAATAATACAAGTGATAGAATAAAAGCTCAAACACGGCAGGAACCTGGAGGCAGGAGCTGATACAGAGGCCATGGAGGAGTGCTGCTTACTGGCTTGCTCCTCATGACTTGATCAGCCTGCTTTCTTAGAACCCATGACTACAAGCTCGGAAGCAGCACTACCCGCAGTGGGCTGGGCTCTCCCCCATCAATCGCTAATTAAGAAAATGCCCAACAGGTTTGCCCACAGCCCAATCGTGTAGAGGTATTTCCTCAACCTCTCTCTAGTTCGTGTTGTGTCGACATAAAACTAGCCAGAACTGGTATAGAAAGCACAGATATCACGTAGATCAGATTGTCTGGCACACACAGTTTGAGTCTTTCCGTCTCCATCTATATATGCTGGGATATTCTTCTCTTACAGCATTTCCCTGAAAGAGTTCCGACTAGAACATGTGGCTTGGTACAGTTGGGATATTGATTGTTTTTCAAGGAAAGTTCTGAGATTATCCTAATCTGTATTAATATCATCTTTAATAACTCCACATTTCATTGAAAATGATAAGGAAGGCAGTTATTAATGCAGAGACTCACAATGGGCCAAAGTATGGAGACTAAGTGACTACTGAGTGGTTAGCCCTAAACTGGACATCTATAGCACCCCATGAAGGCCCATGAAATGTTGGGGAGGAGTGACATGGTAATACATGTAAAGTGTTAGAGAATGGAGAAGCAGGCTCTGAAACGCTGTCTTCTGGACATAGACTGCACAAAACTGGGCCCTTCAGCATCCCATCATGGATCAGGAAATGGGTGGGGTGCTTATGAGATCTTACCCCTCCCTGAGAGGGGCCAGTTTCTTCTGTGGTGTAGTTGATGGTAAGTTGCCCATGCTACAGGAAGTAACTTAACCCACACTCATTCAAGCCACTCAGTGAGTCAAAAGAAAAGATTGATTCAACATATGCAAATAAATATGTGTAATTCAACACATAAATGGCCTTAAGGAACAGAAACCACAAGATCATCTCAGTTGACATTAAAAAAAAAATACAGGGCTTCTACAAAGTTCAGCATCCCTTTCATTGTTGGAGAATGCCACTAGTTTTGTTCCTGGCTGCCCAGAACCAAAATAATCACACAGAAACCATATTAATTAAATCACTGCTTGGTCCATCAGCTCTAGCTTCTTATTGGCTAACTCTTACATATTAATTCAACCCATTTCTATTAACTTGTGTATTGCCACAAGGCTGTGGCTTACCAGGAAAAGTTCTGGTGTCTGTCTCCAGCGGGGCTACATGGCTTCTCCCTGACCCCACCTCCTTTCTGCCAGCATTTGGTTTAGTTTTCCCTACCAGCTCTGTTCCCCTATAGCTCTGCTATAGACCCAAAGCAGTTCCTTTATTAACCAATGGTATTCATAGCATACAGAGGGAAATCCCACATCATTTCATGATAAAAGTCCTGCAGATACTAGGAATAAAATGAACATGTCTCAACCTAACGCATCTATAGGCCATATTATGCTAAATGAGGAAAAAACTGAGAGCATTTACTCAAAAATATGAAACAAAACAAGGTTATTCTCTATTGGCTTGACTGTAATGCTTAAATTCTTAGGAGCAACAAGAAAAAGAAGTACAAGAGAAACACATATAAAAGCATGAAGTCAAAGTATCCCTACTTGTTGCTGGCATCATCATATACCTAAGAGATACTAAAGACTGTCTAATTTCTCCATCAATTTCTAAAGATAGTTTTGTTAAACACAGCAATCTTGGTCAGCAGTTATTTAATTTCAGTTCTTGAAATGTATCCTTCCATGCTTCCCTTCTTAAGATTCTTGCTTACAAGAGAGCTGAAGTCACTGTTTCTGTCTTTGTTGGTGAGCTGGTCTTTTTGATAAGATTCTTGCTTATACGAGAGCTGATGTTACTGTTTCTTTATTGATGAGCTAGTCTTTTTGCTAAGATTCTTGCTTATAAGAGAGCTAATGTTACTGTTTCTATCTTGGTTGATGAGGTGGTAGTTTTGATTCATGCTTTTAATATTGTTTTTCACTTCCTGTTTTTGATACCTTGACTATAATATGTCACGGAGCGGTTCTTTTCTAGTTCTGTGTACTTGGGTTCAAAATGCCTCTTGTGCTTGGATGTCTTTTTCTCTAGATTTGGGGAATTAATGATACAGTTATGTTGACTATATTCTTCGTGCCTCTAGTGTTTCTCTGCGACCCTTCTTCCATTCTTTGGATTCTGTGGTTTGGTGCTTGATTGTGTCCCTGAGTTGCTGGATGCTGTGGTCATGTATTTTTTTTTTAATCTCCTTTGTGTTTGAATGTTACTACATCTTATCAACCTTAACTACCTTCTCTCATTTTCTCCCTTCTGCCTGGTTGACTTTATTAGTCAAATTTTTCTCCTTTTTTTTGTTTGATTTGTTTTGATATTTGACTCATTAAGGTTTTCATTTCCAATATTTCTTTTTTTTCTTTCCAAATTTCAATTCTTTGCTGAATTTTCTTCAATTTTGCTGTCTTTTAAATTCATATTGATGATGTTCGCCTCTGTGTTGCTGATTTTCCTTTCTAGAGTCTGGACTGACGTCATCTACTTGTTCATGGTCTCTTTCAGACCACTGGTCATTTTTATCAGAAACATTTGAAGTTCTTCACCTGGCGTTTGACTTATTTCAGGACAGGTCTTTGTGTTCAGAAGTTGAGTGTGGGAGAGTTACAATGCCTTGCTTTTCCACGTTTCTTGCATTTCTGTGTTGCAATCTGTACATCTGTTTGTCTGATACCACCTCTGCATTTAGTGGTCAGTATTCCTATCGAGCAGCCTACTCTTGAGGGCTCAATTCCAGCACCACTTGGCAAGAAAAAACTAAACGCTGTATCAGCAATGACACCAAACCTTATGAGATATGCAAATATATTTGTATAATACACTAATATATCACCGATTATCATAAAACTGAAAGACTAATATAGAATGCATTATGAATACATTAAACATCTTTACATTATTATGAAGTAAAAATTATTTAGGGTAAGTGTAAAAATAATAAACCGATGCAATTGTAAATCATGTTAAATAAAGTATGTTTGACTCAGACAAATACTTTACATATTTAGAATAATGTTCTAGAATAGTTAATAGCACAGGATACTAATAAATAAGTGAATAAATTAGAACTTATTCACTCAAAATTAGTCATTTAAATAATATAGTTTTCAGCTAAAGAAATCTATTTAGAGCCAGGCGGTTGTGGTGCACGCCTTTAATACCAGCACTCGGGAGGCAGAGGCAGGCGGATCTCCATGAGTTCGAGGCCAGCCTGGTCTACGATAGCTAGCTCCAGAACAGGCTCCAAAGCTCCAAAGCTAAAGAGAAATCCTGTCTCGAAAAACCAAAAAAAAAAAAAAAAAAAAAAAAAAGAAAAGAAAAGAAAAAGGAAAGAAAGAAAGAAAGAAAGAAATCATCTATTAATCTGTTTAGCTCTTATACTGGTCATGAACGTATTCCTGGGCTGTGAGATACCCTAGCAGGTTAAAGCACTTGCCACCACGCCTGAGAAAGTGACATCAATTCCTGAAACCCACATGGTTGGTGCATGGAGAGAACTAGTTCCAACCGCTGTGCACACACATTGTGGCACCCCCCCCCCATACACAGTAAATAAGTATAATAAAACAATAAAAAAGATTTGTTGTAAGTAGAATGTGTTCATACAAATAAACCAAGGCAAATTTTTACCAGGAGCAGAATACTAAATGATGTTCTCACTTACACATTGGACTCTAGCTTCAAAACTACATATCTGTGCGTTTATATACGTATATGCTTAAATATGTGTGTTTGTGGGTCATGAAACTACAAAGGGGACCCAAGAGGGATGAGTGCTTAAGGAAGCTAGGAGGAAATCAAGTAATAAGATCCATGTACCAAAAAAGCGAAACGGGGAATTACTGCAGAAAGAAACCCAACCCCTGGGAGGTATGGCCGAGTACAATAAGGGCACGGAATAAACGAGAGCAAATGTAATGCCATAGATGTGAGAAGAAGCCATGCTTAGGCCCAATATTTCGCATGCTAACCTTAAAAACTCAATACTTTTTAAAAGGTCTATTTATTTTATTTGATGTGTATGTGTATATCTGCATGTCTGTATATTCACCGCGTGTATGCCTGGTACTGAGGGAGGCCAGAACTGGAGTGACAGACTGTTGTGAGATGCCATGTGGGTGCTAGAAAGGAACCCGTATCTTCTGCAAGAGTAGCAAATGCTCCTAAGTGCAGAGCCGTCTCTCTAGCTCTAGCAATGATTTCTTTTTTCTCTTTTTTTTTTTTTTTGTAAAAGCAAAGAGCCTTTATTTTAATCGAGTTTGCATCGATTATTTTAATCTCTCTGCAAGTACAACGTATTGGAATATCTGGAGAGCCCCAACCTCAATTAGAATTGGGTTTTTATAAACGTGGGGGTGAGGTCCAGGACCCCTGATTGGCCGAGATAGCAATGATTTCTTAAAGTTAAAAAATATAACCCATGAAGGAGATGAGAGGATGTTTCTCCGGAGGGAAAAGAGATCTCATTAACCACCAGGCAAACAGGAGTTCTCATTCCAGGTGTAGTTTGCAGCATCTTCCTTTACAACATTTTTGGTTACTCGGGGTCTACGTTCTCATATTTTAATGGCAGTCTCTTGGCCAGGAAGAAAAGGAAAATGAGTAAAAGCCAGGGAATGGGGATATTCCTTTCTTATTTCTGGGCGAAAAAGACCCTGTTTTCTTCAACTTCCAGCAAGCCGGAAGTCCAAGCACGCCTGGAACACCACACACCTCAACCTCAGTGTTCTGGAAAAGATAGCCAGGGCTGCGTGGGAGGGGCGTGGCGAGGGGCGTGGCGTGGTGGGGAGGAGGCGGGGCGGGGCGGGGCGACGGCCGTTGCAGGGCCTGGCACTGCGGCGGAGCCCAGGGATGAAGCAGTTTTGCTGTTCAGGGCGTGTGTTGTGGCTTGGACTCGTACTGTCTGCTTTCTCCCAAGATCAAGAGAGCAAACCTAGGAAGCTGTGCGGCAGGCACCTGCTGGTAGAAATTACAAAACTGTGCGGCCAAATTGACTGGAGCCAGTTCGAGATGGACGACCAAACTCCTCTGACCCATCTCGCTCACCACTCCTTACAGACTGAAGTCAAAACCTTCAGCCCTGACCAAATCCCTTCTTCAGCCTGGGGAAGATTCACAAACCTAGGTAAAACTCTGAACGGAGGGTGTGTGTTTGCTTAGACTCTAAGCGTTTCTTAGACTCTACTTTCTGCAGGAGATAGAAAGCTGCGCCTAGAATACATGTAAAGACAAATTTAAAAACATACAATCTAACATGACTATCTAGAAGAAATAATGTGGCCCGAGTAGGCCTTATTAAAAAGATACCATTTGACAAAAGAGGGTGCAGTGATTTGAATGTGTGTGCAAATTCCACGTGTTAGAAGCTAAATCCCCCAGCCGCAGTGTTAGGAGGGGAAGTCTAGTGAAAGGGACTCAATACCTTTGAAGTGGATTCGGGCCATCATCACAGACGTGGAATATCCTGAGTGGATCTGTTGTGAAATCAACTTCGTCCTCCTGTCGCAGCTTGTCGCCAAGCTCTTGTCTTGCACCGCCATTAGGGGATGAAGTTACAGGAAGGTCCTTGGGCACTGTGCCATCTACAAATCATGAATTAAGTTCAGTTTTGTTCATTGGAAATTAGCCACCGCCAGGCATCGCGCCGTGACAGTAGAAAATGGATGCAGGGGCGAGGGAGTTTGTTTAGAGGAACCAGCAGGGAAAGACAGCTCTGTTTTAATTCTACTGCGAACAGCAAGGAGGTCTGGGTGGTCGAGATGGACGACCAAACTCCTCTGACCCATCTCGCTCACCACTCCTTACAGACTGCGAAAGAATCAGGGAAGGTCAGTAGGGTTCATTCACATTGGCTGACAGTGGAAAGAACGCAAAAGCAAAGAGCAATTCGTGTAGAGTGGAAGCCAATAAAGGATACAGGGAAGGATCGGAGTGGGCAAGAGCAGATGAGCCGAATCCTGGTGGCTAATTCGTCTATGCAGAGAGGTGGGAAGGGAGATTATATGGGGACGGATGTTAAGAAATGAGCTCAAAGTGCTGAAAATTCTGTTAATTGCAACAGCTGCTGGCTGGCCGTGAATTTAGCGTTGACACATTTTGTGACTTTGACCTACCCTTACCTTTCTGATATAAGCTTTTCTCCTATGTTTGTAAAATGTATTTTAGATTTACTTAATTAATTTCATAGTTTCTTTAAACTCTGTTTGTAAGAGAAATGACTTATAAGAACCTTAAAAAAAAAACAAAATAAAACAAAAAGCCCCTCAGTCTTCTTACCTGGTTTGGAATTAGGGATTATTAATGAGCTTCCTAAGATGGCATGGAACCGTTGATAAATTACTGTTTTTTAGGAATAGGAGGACCCCACCTCAAAGACCACCTGTGTGCATCTTCTAGGGGGCGACCGTTTTTGCTCTTGATTTCTTTGTCGTTAAAGGACTTAGGTTTTGTGTGTCTCTGTAGGTTTAATTTTTCAAAGGAACCCATTTCATCTTGGTTCCACATGTTTAATGAACATTTCTCCGGAATCTTCTTCTCTCCATATTCTCCTTCTCTTCTCACTGTAGTCTGTTCCTTGATCTTTGTTTTCTTGTTTAGTGTAGTTAGAATTCTGTTTCATTAATCATAATAGCAGCAGAAAGGGGTAGTCCCCTAGTTCCAGGGACAGAGTGTCCCCGGCAAAACCTCACAATGAAAGAAGAGGGGAAATGAAAACCCAGCAATGAATTCAGAAGGCCCAGCTCCTTACACCTCTATCCCCTCCTTTTCCCTTTCTTCCTCCTCCTCGTCCCCCTCTCTCTTCTTTTGTTCATTTGTATTATGTCCTTTATTCTGTGACAAGCCTCATAAAATCATTTCGGTCTTGAATCGCAGTAACTCTTCTTTTTCTTATTACGTACATCTAATTTTAAACTGCAGGAATCCGACTGAGCCGATTAATTTTCCCATATGCCACGAATCATCACCCACCACATTAGGTTTCTTCCTTTCTTTCTTTTAATATTTATTTATTATGTATACAATATTCTGTCTGTGTGTATATGCCTGCATGCCAGAAGAGGGCACCAGACCTCATTACAGATGGCTGTGAGCCACCATGTGGTTGCTGGGAATTGAACTCAGGACCTTTGGAAGAGCAGGCAATGCTCTTAACCTCTGAGCCATCTCTCCAGCCCCTTAGGTTTCTTTCTTTGAGCTTCCAATGGAGTTGCATAATGCATAGCATGGCTCACGAAGCTGGATCTGAGGTTAAGGCCTTGGAAAAAATGTCCTCTTAGGAAGAACTGAACATGGCCACAGTGAGCATCCACAAAGCCTCTGCATAATTATATTCAGGAGTTATTTTAGTTTCTGTCATCCGGATCCAATGACGACTGAATTAAGAACAATATGACAACAAATCTGTACATCTCGGCTTCTCACATTCTTATATTTTCTTCTACTGCTTAGTTATAACCTACACATAAAAAGGCAGTCTGAGCTGGGCGGTGGTGGCCTCCCAGCACTCGGGAGGCAGAGGCACGTGGATCTCTGTGAGTTCGAGGCCAGCCTGGTCTACAAAGCAAGTGCCAGACAGACTCCAAAACTATAAAGAAACCCTCTCTCTCGAGAAAAAAAAAAAAAAGGCAGTCTGACTGGGTACTAACAAAGGCAACCAATGAACAAATAAGAATGAACGTGAGATTTAATGGGTATTTCTCCAAAGACGACACACAGAAGGCCATGAGAAGATGCTCAGAAGTACCAGTGTTGTGGGGATGCCATGGAGCTGATAGCACCACCACAGGACCTAATGGTTCCACTCCTAGGTTTATCCCCAAAAGGACTGAAAACATGAACACGTAAAAATGTAGGCGTGAATATCCATGGCAGTGTTATTCATAATAGCTAAAACCTAAAGACAGCCAGAATATCCAGGACCCAATAGATGGATGAGTGGAATGTAATATGGAAAGCCCCACAACGGGACGTTATTTCGCCATGAAAGGAACAAAGGAGGAGCATGTATGACATCCTGGATAAACATGGGGAATATTGTGATAATTGAAAGACAGGCAAAAATGACTACACAGCAGAAGCTATCCGTGTGAAATGTACAGAATAGAAAAATACATGGAAAAGAAAAGAGACGACGGTTTGCCCCGCACTAGAGGGAGAACGCATGGGAGAGACTGTTGGTGGGGGCTGCTGGCTTGCTTGTTTGTTTGTTTGTTATTGTTTCTGAGAGATGAAAGAAATGTTCCAGGATGAGATAGCGCTAATGGTGGCACAAGCTTGTAGATCTGCCAGGAACCACGGGTTCACTGCTGTGAAATGCTGAACTCTACACCATGTGAGTGGTATTGTAATAAAAAATATCACAGAATAGTCGAAGGTTGCTCAGTCTTCTCCTGTTTTAGTTAAAGTGTGTTGGCTCTGGACAACTGTACCTCCCAACCTTTATTTCAAACGATTTTTTAATAATTAGCTGATTTTAGTATTCTAATGTTAAAGTCACATCTAATAGAAGATCTGAATAAATAGAGTTATTTTTTTCCTTCTCTCTCAACAGTCCCCATATCTGCCTCTCTGGAGAAAGCAATAAACACTTGGGAACCCCAGGTCCCGCCTTACTATCAGTTTGAAAACTCCAACTTGCTTCCTGAGAAGACAGAAGAGTTTTCATCCCGCGATGTCCACCCCAATGTTGAGCGAGTGAAACTTCAGGAGAAAAGAAGAAACAAAATCAATGCCTTCAGCAGTTTATTTTGGGGGCTCCATCCCCAGAGGAAACGCAGAGGTTTCTCAGATAAATGCTGTCTTAAAGGGTGCACAAGAGAAGAGCTGGCCGTCGCATGTCTCCCGTATGTTGATTTTTAAAACTTAACGATAACACAAACATCACTGGTGACTGAGCTGTACGAGCCATCGTAGAAACCATGCTAGCTTAATAAATACTTTCTGTGTCTGATTTACCACTTACTAGTTCTTGAAGTTATGCTTGTGGGTTATGCCTTTGTGAACTAAACAGGAGAACACTCACGAGCAGTTGACAGTGTCTCGTGGTACCAGGCATCTAGGTATTTATTTAGTGGCTCCGTTTTGTCATATGTATTTTAAAGGTGATGTTACTATAAGTGCCACAGTCCACGTTGACATTTAGAGATTACCTATTTGGGTTTTGTCATTGTGGTTGAAAATTCTTAAGCTGCATTTAAATGGAATATGGAACATTATCCATTCTTCTGACATGATACACATATCCACGTCCATAACTACTACGCTCATTTCCAGAAGCCAGCTAGCGGCAGCAACGTAAAGCCGCTGACTTCCCCTCTCAGAGAAGCCATTGTACTGCAGTAGGAGGAGGCACTTTTTTAGGGCCTGGAGTTTTATTCATGCCCCTTTTCCTGCTGAGCCATCATCCCAGCCCCGGGTGAAATACTTTTAATGATATAAACCTGGGGGTTCCAGCGAAGAATTCTTACTCACTCATCGATGGGGAAGCGTCAGCCAAAGCTTTCTCTAGATTTCTTCCCAATTTTGCCGTGCAATATTCTGCTCAATGGACGTTTCTATTCCTTGCATTATATCTTGGAACTAAACTTCTTCTCCAAACAAACGTCTATTTCCTGTGCATTTGTAAACTGCTTTTCCTGCTGCGTTCGGAGTATAGTCTGCAGTTAGTTACTCTGTAAACGGGGAGAACTACCGAGTCTGACAGGAATTTATGTCTAGTCGTGCTTGAGTAGGTCCGCAAGGCTTTAGATTTAGAAGATTTACCTTTAGATGTGGACAAAACCAGATGCATTAAGGAAATGGAGCCCTAACATCAGACCTAGGCATTCCAGTAGGGAGGGACAGATGGGGGCCCCACCCGTACAGCAGGTACAGTGGCCTCTACCCCTAGCAAAACTTTCAGCCAAAGAGTAAAGGAAACGGGCTTCACCAGACTGCAGAGGTTCACAGCCTGGCACAGTTAAAGTTAAAGAAGAGAGGTCCATGGTTCACCAAGGGAGGTCCATGGTTCACTGAGCAAGCGGGTGCTGGAGAAGGACCCTGCACCTGCCGGCCTGCTCACTGGCCCTGGGTAGAGATCGATTTTAAAAGAGATCTTATTTTCAAGCCTTTAGCTGGAGGAAGCAGAAGTTCCTGCCATTTCAAAAAAAAAATGATTTTTGTTTTTAAAAGTAGCAAAGTATACACATATAGTCCATATAGTCATGGTTTTATAGGGAAACAGAACCAATAGAATGGATATATATATATATATATATATATATATATATATATATGAGGATTCATTGGATTGACTTACATAGTTGAGTCAGGGCAGTCCAGCAGTGGCTGTCATCACACTGGAGATGCTGAGATCATAAAGCTGGATGCTTCAGCAGTCCCAGCCTGGTACTGAAGGCCTGGAGGATTCCTCGAGAGCCACTGGTTTTCAGTCCACATTACTCTCCATTGGAAGCTTGAAGAAGTTGGGTTCTGACATCAGCAAAGGAATATAGTGGCGGCGGCGGTGGCAGTAGTGTAGATGAACATACTAACAAGGTAGAAGAACTGTCAGACAGAAGGCAAATGGCAAAAGCTAAGCCTTTACCCTTAGGCCTCTTTATATCTAGGTTGCTACCAGAAGGTGTAAACCACATCAAATAGATTTTCCCACTTGACAAAGTCCTTCACAGTTGTGGCCAGATGTTTGCCTTTGGTTGAATCCAGGCCCAGTTAAATTGACAACCAAGACGAAGTAAGCATCCAACAGAGAAATGTGTGTCTCATTATTGCTCCTTTATGTACATTTTGTTTCTGTTGAGCCTCCTCCTACATGCTGCTCCCTCATCCCATTGCTCCCCTGCTCTACCCTCTTCTTCTCTCTAGTAGCCCCCAGTTCTACCTTTGAGTTGAGTATATTCCATTACTCTTTCCCTTCCCTAAGCCTTCTCTCCCCCCCAGTTACACTTACATATGTAAATGTCAAAGTCTACAACCACTGTACAAGACGAAACATAGTGTTTGTATTTCTGAGTCTTGGTTACTTTGTTTAATACAACAATTCATAGTCTAATACGTTTTCTTAAAAATGTCATAATTTTGTTTTTCTTTAGAGTTGAATAAAATTCTGTTGTGTATATGAACCACATTTATTTATCCGTTCACTTGTCCATGTCCAGCTAGGTTAGCCACTGTGAACAGTGCAGATTTAAGCATGGACGTGCAAGCATCTTTCATATACTGACTCTGAGTCCTTTAGATATATACCTAGGAGTGGTATTGCTAGGTCATATGGTTGTTTGTTTTCCAGACAGGGTCTCACTATGGAGTCCTGGCTGTCCTGGAACTTACCATGTAGAACAGGCTAGTTTCAAACTCAGAGATCTGCCTGCCTCTGCCTCTCCAGTGGTGGGATTAAAGAGGTGCACCACCTTACATATCACGGTAGCACCTCTACCCTTTTGCCTATGCCTGAATCTTGATGTGTTTTCTCTAGCAATTGTAGTGATTAAGGGTTTATGGTCAAATCCTTGATCCATTTGGAATGGAGACTTGTGCAGAGTGAGATATATGGATCTAATTCATTCTTCTGCATACAAATACCCAGTTTTCTCAGCACCATTTGTTGACAAAAGCTGTGTTCCCTCTTCCCCCCAGTGTATGTTTTTGCTTCCTTGTTGAAAACAGTGCTTACACCTGTGTGGATTGATTCTGTCACTCTGTTCCTTGGTATGCGTGTCTGGTTTGTCAGTGCCATGCTGGTTTGTCACCATTGTTCTGTAGTATGCTTTAAGATTAGGCACTGTGCTATCCACCAGTGTTCTTTTTGTTCATTGTTTGTTTTTGTTTGAGACATGGTTTCTCTGTTGCCCTAGTTGTCCTGGAACTTGCTCTGTATACCAGGCTGGCCTCCAACTCACAGAGATATACCTGCCTCTGCCTCCCCAGGCGTGTGCCACCACCACCTGGCCAACAGTGTTCTTTTAACTTTGTGTTTCCTTATGAATGCTTCTTCCTAGTTCTGTGAGGAATGTTTCTGAGATTTTGATGGCAATTGCATTGATTCAGCGATTACTTTAGGCACTGTAGCTACCTTCACAATATGCTGTTGAACTAGAAGGACAGGAGATATCTCCGTCTTCCCATGTCATCTTCAATTCCCATTTTTAGTATCTTAAGGATTTTATTGCAGAGATCTTTAACCCCCTTCATTAGATTTATTTATGGATATTATTTTTGTGAAGCTACTATGAATATTTTTCATTTCTTTCTTGGCCAGTTTATTGTTGTTGTACTGATCTGATCTATTATGGTTTTGAATCATGTAACTTTGCCTGAAAGCATTTATCAGATGCTAGACTTAGCTTGCGGAGGTTCTGGTTGATTGTGCTATCATTTGTATTCGAGTCTAAGAATTAAAAAATCTCCTTCACTGTTCATACAAAAGTATATTTGATGTTCAAGTATTCTGTAGTTTCTTTCTCTTGCTGTTAATACCTAGTTTGATTCTATCATTATATGTTAAGATACAAGGAATTATTTTTAATTGCTTTGCATTTGTTAAGGCTGGCTATATAGAAGTCACGATTGATTTTAAAGAAGCTTTTGTTACTACTGAAAACATACAGGTCCTATCTAGACCTGTATATTCTGTAAATCTGTTAAATCCAGTTGGTTTGTGGTCTAGTTTAAATCTTTGCCAGATTTTAGTTTACAAGATCTACCCAAAGATGAGAATGGCAACCAAAATAGTGTATTGTATCTGGTCATGTCTGATTTCTCATGCCTTTTAGTGTTTGTTTTATGAAACTAGGAGCTCCAATATTTGGTACATAAATACACATTCTTGTATCTTCTTGGTAACTTATTCCTTTCTTTAAAATGTATATTGATATTCTCTTCTAATTAGTTTTAGTTCAAAATCTACTTTATCAGATATGAGAATTGTTATATTAACTTGTTTATGGCTTGTTTTCTTTGTATACTGTTCTCCATATTCCTAGTTTTTGAATATCTTTGACAATGAAATGTATTTGAGACAACACATAGTTGAATCTTGTCTTCTAATGTGGTTTGTCTTCATTTTTTAGTTGGTAAGTTGAAGTCATTTGCATTTAATGTTATTTTAAGAAAGGTTTATTACTATTTCCTATGGTTTTGTTGGTTGTTGTTCTGTTTGGTTGGGTTATCGATAATTCTTCCCTTCCTATCCTATTAGTATTGAAATTTTACTGTTTTGTGTGTCGGAAATGATGAGTTCCTTCCAGCTCTCCTCTGATTATCTATTCCTCTCATGAAATGTACTTTTTCCTGCGTTCTCATGGATGAGATTGGCTTTTTCTTTTTGTATAGCATTCATTTCTTAAGTATTTTCTGCAGTGCTCTCATGGCTGTCACAAACTGCCTTAATCTGGATCTTCAAATGTTAGTATTTCTACATCAATTTTAAGAGGTAAATTTGAGAGGTATAAATCTTGGCTAACAGTTACTCTCGGGGATCAAAATATGTCATTCTGTGCCTTTTTGGTTTAATGCTGCTAATGAGAGCTGGTGTTATTTTGATGTTGTTACTCTTGTGAGTTTGTACTTTTCTCTTAAAGATTTTACTGTTTTTTTGCATCTTGATTGACTATATGTTGGAGAGAGGTTCTTCTTTGTTCATGCCTACTTGGTATTTAGATTGCCTCTTGTGCTGTGTATAGTGGTACATGCCTTTAATTCCAGCACTATAGACATAGAGGCAGGCAGACTGCAGTGAATTCAATGGCAGCTTGGTTTACATACTGAGTTCCAGGCCAGCCAGTGCTAGAGAGTGAGATCTTGTTTCAAAAAAAAAAAAAAAAAGCTTCTTGTATTTGGATGTCCTCTTCTGTTTTTAGGAAACTTGCTGGAGTGATTTCACTGAATTAGCTGCCTGTGCTTTATCTTTACACCGTGTTTATCTCGACAACTGTACTTCTGCTTGGTTTTGTCTGTTGATGCTTTCTTTCCACTGTGCTTTTGTTTCACCGATTCCTTCATTTATAGAAATCCTGTTTGGTTCTTGTTCAGAGTCCCTATTTCCTCATTTAAATTTTCTGCCACGTTTCTCAATTTCTGCTTCAAAGTATTGCCCATTGTCCCACTTCGGTTAGATTCTAAATTGATTTCCTTACTTCTTCCATTTGTCTGTATATGGTCACTGATCTTTCTAAATAAAAAAGTATGACTGAAATTTTTTTTTTGACATCTATTCCATTAGCTATAAGTTCCATTGTGGAGACACTGTGAGCTTAAGAAAGTGCTGCCATGATTTGTTGAGTCTTTTTGTGTGTTTACTTTTTGTTGTTGCTATGATTTGCAAATCCGTTAGGTTGGATGTTTCTTCTAGCTTTTAGCTTTCTCCTTTTCTGCCTTTGTTTTTNTTTTTACATGAGCTCTTCTGTGAGGCGGCTCTGTGGGTGAGGATACTTGCTGTTAAGCCTGGCCACTTGAGTTTGATCCCTGGAGACAATATGGTGGAAGGAGAGAACTTATTTCTACAAATTGTCCTTTGAACTTGCCTATGGCATGTAGGGGTCAGGTATGATGGCCCATGTCTTTAATCCCAGCACTTGGTAGGCAAAGGCAGGTGGATCTTTGTGAGTTTGAGGCCAGCTTGTTCTATACAGCAAGGACTATATGGTGAGACTTTTATAAATCAGGAACGTAAGAAATCCTTCCAAATACATTCTAAGAATCTACTATTACTCTGACAACAAAACCAGATAAAAAGTAGACAGGCAAACAACGCAGGCAGATAGGCAAGTAGGAAGGCACACACCAAAGATCTTAAAGGGCAGGCTAGGGGAAGGAATATGCAGAAAGAATACTAAAAACCTTTTGAAAAAGCTATATGAAAGCCTACCGTAGAAGCTTCTTAAATATATACACATTTTAAAAAGTTTTAATGAAGCCATATTACAAGGATAATACTCCGAACTAGTATACCAGCAAAAACAATACCAAGAAAACCCAGTACCAGGAGTAGGTTACTTCTTTGTAAGTTATTGGCAAATGGAATCCCACAGTCCTCCCTCTAACACTACAGGCTACTGCCAACACTCTTGGTAACCCTCCAGAAGTTGACAGTAAGACCCTACCTACTGCTGAAGACTCCACAACCTGGACTGACAGAACACTGAGGAACCAAGCAGGCACTCTCCCAGAAGCTCTATCCCTACTCAGTTTCCTAGCTCTGGGAGGTGATATTTATGCTACCTGAAGAAGAAAAAAGCCATCAGTTTCACTATATATTCCCAAATGTAGCTGAACAATACAACCTGGACTTGATGGAAGGAGAGGAGGGCAAGGAGGTGCGGCTGGTAAAAGGAGGCTCAGGTAAATATGATCAAAATACATTGTATAAAATTCTCAATAAAATATTTTTTTAAAATCACAACATAGGGTCTGGATTGTTCAGTGGATAAGACCATCTGCTGCCCTTACAGAGAATCCTGGTTCAGTTCCCAGTTCCCACATGTTGGCACACAACTGTCCGTAACTCTAGTTCTAGAGGATATAACACCCTCTTCTAGCCCCTGGGAGCATGGTGCATATATATAAATGCAGGTAAAAACTCATAAAAACAAGCTTAGAAGACTAGATAAAGAAAAAAAAACTTTGACAAAATTCAACATCTTTTTATGACGTAAGTCCTAAAGAAACAGAACTATTATGCCTTAATACAAAAGGCAAGGTATTTGTGGTTTCTACTTAACGGTGAAAACCTAACAGTGTTTCCTCTAAAATAGAAATAGCACAAAGGTATCAGTTCCCAGTCTTACTAAAGAGTAGAGCTTATAATTCTTAAATGCTTAGCCAGAACAATAGAGAGATAAACAACAGAGAAATAAAATGATAGCAACAGGCATAGATATAAAAATACCCATTGGCAGAGTACAAGATCTGATACTCTAAAGATTTCTTTCACCAAGAACCTCATCTCGAGCAAACAATTCAGCAAAGCAGCAAGATGTAAAATTAACACATAAAAATCAGTGGTTTTTCACACACCAGTAAGAAACTGACTTAAAGATAATTCAGCAGCCAATCTCGTTGTAACATCCTCAAAACCAAACTGACCAAAGATGTTAAACTCCTCTACAATTCTAACTACAAGACCTGAAGAAGTCAGGAAAACAGCAGGACCTCCCATGTTCGTGGAGCTTAAGAATTATTGTGCAACTGACAAATTAGCAAATGTGATCTACAGATTCAATGCAGTCCTCACCAAATGACCTAATTCCAGATGATACCAGAGACAGTAGCAGCGACCTGATCTTTATGAAAGGTACCAAATGCACACTCTGCAGGGATAGATTCCTCAAAGCAGTTGCTGATAAAACTAGATACCCAGGAGCTAAACCTAGGAAGATGAATCCCTTTTTGTAAATTGCTCAAGTCAATTCAAAATAAATCAGAGACAGTCTACAGAGTAGGAGAAAATCTTTGTCAGCTATTCGATGGGATTAATATCCAAGCAACTAAAAAAATAAACACCAGAAAACAAATTATTCAGTCAATAATTATCTAGGTAAATCAACCAAATAGACAGTTCTCAAAACAAAGTATAAATGGTCAATGTATACACTGGAAAAAAATTTGACACTTTAAATCATAAGGGCGATGCAATTCAAAACAACAGGGCTCCATCACTGAGATACACCACTGCCCGATAAAAGTTAAATTAAATAAAAATATCATTCTCTTATTCTTTGGTGAAAAACACTTTCATCTGTATGTACAACTGTGATTGTACTATTATAGCAGCCTTCCTATCTTATGCGAACTCTCAATGGTCCAATGAAGTAATCAGTAGCCAACGTGGAGCACACAGGCGACCCTGGGGAGGACGGCTCCCTAGATACAGAAATCCAGGTATTTCCTTATGGCTATTACTTAATACAGCTGTTTAGATAAAACTTACATACCAGAAGTGACAACTATAAGAGCTCACTAACTTTAAGGCAGAAAACGGCTGGAAGAAGGCTACTCTTCCAGAGTAAATTCTGTGGTGCTACTAGCAACACACATATAGCATAAAAAAATAAATATTTTTTACAGCAAGTACCCATGATAATATGGGATTATTGACTAATGACTATCAAACAGCACCATCAAACATTTACATAACTGTAGAACTCTGGAGAAACTTTTTAATATTTAAGAAATAGTAACTTGAAAAAAACATTTTATTGTACCTGACACCTGCTCCTCATGCGGAACCAAGCAGCTAAGTCTGGGAGTAATTTCTTTATATGTATTGTTCAAATCAAGATTTCAAAAATTATCAACTCTCAATGAAAATGAAGTCTCTTAACTTAAAATTTTCGAGTAAGATTGTCATCACTCTCTAAAATATTAAGGATATATATATATATATGTGGGATTCTTTAAAAGTAGAAATTCAAGTATTTTAAAAAAGCTTAACAAAATGTAGTTTATACCACTATTTTTAAAAATATGCAAAATTATATGGACCTTTCTGAAAAATCTGATGTTTTACTATAAAAATCCTAATCATGATCACATTATATGACACAGGACTTTCATCTGAAATGCTGTAGAATTAGTATCAACTGTAGTTTGATTCAGAAATTACATAAAATACATCTAACTTCCATTAAGATATTAGAATTTTTCTAAACAAGACCCACTAGTCTCACTCCCCCAGCTGATCTCTGTCTCTGCTATCTACGTGGATGTGGCAAAGACTGTGAGGAGCATTTCTTGTTATCCCTTCTTCAGCAAAATCAAAGCTCTTAAGTACAAGGTAAAACATAGGATACACCACTGAAAATAGAGAATTTTTAAAACAAATTATCAAAATATTTAAAATCTTGTATAAATAACACACAAAAATCTTGTTTTATTTTTTGACATGACATTGTCTAAAACGGAGCAGCACTAAAGTGGACAACAATCACTCATACTCTGAAAATATGTATGCTCTCTCCCCTCTTCTAACGACGTACATTACAGATCTCAGCGTTCTTGGACAGGCTCTCACTTCCTGTCCATGTGGGAGACTCTGGTGAAGGCACATTTCTCCTACCACTGCAACAGCGAGCTCGTGACCCCTCACGCAGTCTTTGTTCATATTACCCACTATGCATCTTAAAGAGCTTATACATTTTACAAATTATTTATGGCTTATACTTCAATATATAGTAACAGGTCTCAGGGACTGAAATGTTATTGGCAGTTAACAGTTCAAGGGAGCAAAGTATTTCTGGCACTTTAAACCTCAAAAATATAAAAGAGTACTAGTCACTATAGTCATAGAAAAAGATGGAGACAGTCCTATGTAAAAACACAATTACCATAAACACACAGGACAACAAATAAGAAAATAGATTGTGCTATGTCTTTGTAAGATTGTTCCATTTCAAAAGTCTCTAGGGTTAGATTTACTATACAAGTAAAACTATACTTTTGTTTCTTTTGCTTTGAAAAATATTTACAGTGACATGGAACTACAAGCCCTGACACAGCAGCACAGAAGCAAGAAAAAAAGTATTTATTCAGTTTTCTGAGCATTTTAATTTGTATCATGAAGTTATTATAGATCAACTATGGAAAAATTAGAAAACATTAATAAACACCAGCCCTTGTGTAAATCACACAAGATGCCAAAGTATTGTACACTCCATGTGGTAAAAACTGTACATGTATATTGTGTGTATCTCTAACACTGCAAAATTTACATTATAATTGTTTCATTTTTCAAAACGCGGAGTTGAAAATGCCCGCTCTCCTCCTCCTCCTGTGCGGAGGAGGAGACGAGCGACTGTGAGGAGCTCCATGCAGCTCTCTACCAGCTTCTGGCGACTTTTCAGATGGTGCACGAAAAAATTCCTAAAATTTCCCAGGTTCTGAGCAGACAGCCTGACATTTTCTTCTGGCTAGCATCATGATAAGGATGTGTGGATAAGGGTCCACAGCAATGTGGCTACAGAGCTTTACTTTGATTCTGGAAGTCTACTTGGTCTCTGAGTAAAGGCCATCTCATTCACACAGCCAGACTGTCCCGGATCTGATCCACCCGAAGTGCTAGGTCCCTGAAAGAGGGACGCTGATTTACACTGTTGTTCCAGCACTCTGTCATGATCACATAAATCTATAAAGGGAAAAAATTGAAACAAAGTTAGAATGAACACTAAGTTTCATGCTAATTAGAGGATGATATGAATTTGGAAATCTCAGCTAATTTGCCTAAGCCAGTAATAATGCTATGGTTATGCTTTGAAATACATCATCTGTATGTGTTTTTAATAAAACAAGAGAAAACGGATAATTACTGTGGATTAAAAAACTGTTGGATCAGGGAGATGGCTCAGTGGATAAAAAGAACCAGACATTAAAGCCCGATGACAAGAATCAATCCCTGGGACCCACAAGAGCCAGGCACAACAGCAGTTCTAAGACAGAACAAGAGACAGACAAGAAAATCATGTGGAAAATAGTGAGGACCAATCAGCCTGGAGAGCACAGTGCAGCAGGAGAAACGACAGAGACCCCCTCAGCAAGGTGGAAGGCAAGAACCAATCCTAGAAAGTTCTCCTCTGATTCCAACGGGCACTGCTGCTTGCATACCTGTACACACATGCACTCTCTCACAACACACCACCTACACACAAACACATACACTCAAACACACATCACACATATGCACACATACCTCTTTCTGACACATAAAGAGACACAGACCACACTAACATCACACACAGATACACGAGAAATTAATTAATTAAAAACTGTTACCTCATCTGGGCACCCTTCTGGTCTTGGTAGTCTTCCATTGTTCTTCAGAAGTTCTATCAAATGGAACACAATCATCTGTCCTTGTTTATCATTGCCAATCATTCGCATAAATTCCTGAAATGTAAACTCGTTTTAAATGACTTCATAAATATATTACTCTAACAACAGAAATGCAAATTAAAACACATATAACCATTTTTATATTAAGTTGGTAAAATTTCATTAATATTCTAATGGTGAGTACAGCAAACTATTCATGCCTATCACTGCTGCGAAGACATAACCTGACAGAGCTTTGCTTTTGAAACAATCAAAAGTGATTTACTAACTCATAACCTCTAACAGTTACACTCTAACATGATAGTCAAAAGTAAAATTACACATTTACGTATAAAAACTGTAAATGATTACCTAGAAATAGACAACTTTTAACAGAATGCTACTGGGCAATTAAAATCATACTTGCAGTAAGTAATTACAGATAAAGTAAAATAAATACACACAATGTAATAATTAACAGGGCAGCAAACACACAGGAAGCTTATAAAACTCAATTTTAGAGAGCAATAGTTCTTTGTAAAGTTTCACATTTTATATAAAATAAGTCTGAAAAAAAATGCCACAGTATATTGGGCTGGAGAGGTGGCTCAGCGGTTAAGAGCATTGCCTGCTCTTCCAAAGGCCCTGAGTTCAATTCCCAGCAACCACATGGTGGCTCATAACCTGTAATGAGGTCTGGTGCTCTCTTCAGGACGGCAGACACACACGCAGACGGAATATTGTATACATAATAAATAAATAAATATTAAGAAAGTGCCACAGTATTAAATGATTATCTGAGTAATTTCATTAAAATGATTTTTACTGTTTTCATATCCCATATATTGAAAGAAACCTACACGAACAGTATAAGTTACTTCTGAAAGTTCATTTTAGGTTGTGTGATACTCCGGAGTAAATGTGCATACTCAATGTACTTTAAATGCCATTTAAGAGGCGTCCTGAAGGCCTGGTCCCTGGCAGTAGTGGAATGGTAGGCTCTTTAAGAGATCACTGCTGGTCTCCCTGAGTGTTCTAGTTCCTGTGGGAACAAGCTGCTTCACAGGAAGTGGAATCTTGGCCCTCATGGCTCTTGGTCTCAAGTCTTGACATGTGATCTTTTTGGCGGTCAGTCCCTTTCTGTTCATTTGCCATGTTGTGATGAATTCAAAGGGTCCTCACTTGATACTGGCCTTTTAATCAACTGTGAGTTAAATAAGCTCTTTTCTTTATGAAGTCCTCAGTGTATTTTGTTACAGTCACAGACACATGGCCAAGAGAATACTGAATTTAGAAAGTTTGTGCTATTTTGTTGGGTATTGTTGAATATTGTCTCCAGATAAACAAGGGATTCTAAAATAGGTCCTGGGCATGTTATTCTTTTTTGCATAATGCCTTTCTTGTGTTTAAAAACAAGAGCAATAGGAGGGGGGTTGGGGGGCATTAAGCAATTAAAAAGAAAACTGACCACTGGAGGACTTTTACTCTTCTCAATATATGTGAAAAGCTCATACAGAACCACGCCAAAGCTCCATACATCCGAGGCCACAGAAAACTTGCTCTCTGTCAGGGATTCTGGAGCATACCTGCAATATAGAGAAATCATTTGAAAGATGAGTTACCTGAGTGACAACTCATCATACTGAAGGGGACAACAGACAAACAAATGACAAACTCTCCCAGGGGATACGGAAGGCATCGGCACATCAGGCTGAGGTTATCCTCAGAAGGGCTCCTGTGCAATGCTGACTCTTGGCTGGAACTGAGAACTTAAACTTCATGGACTGTGTGTGTGTGAGGTTGGGGGTGTGGGATGTGGCTGTTTACACACACAAGCAACCCATTTGGTATGTGCTTTCTTCCTGGAGTCTGGGATTTTGTTACACACCAAGCAGATGGTGCCTATGAAACTAGTCACCATAAACACTGGCGCTGAGGTTCCCCTGACAGACATGGGTATGCATTCCTGTCTCCACTGCTGGGGGATGGGTTCTTTGCAAGCTTGTGATCTGACTTCCAGAACTTTCCATTTGCTCTCCCCCGCAATGAGCACAGTGAAATGTTGAGTGGTGGGCACTTCTAATGAATCAGAAAGCCTGGTCCTTAGACCCTCTGACATAGAAAAATCTAAGCACATTGATTTTTGTTTCTGTTGGCAGCACTGGGTGTTAACTGAGAAGTTTTTCTAAGAACTGAAAAGTGAGCTGCTCTTCCTCAGCTGTTCTTTTAGATGAATCCAGATTACAAATTGGAGGGAAATGTAGCTTCTAGCTGGGAACGTAACTGAAGCTGTTAAGAATCTGGAAGGGGGTAATTATGAAAGAACACAGAATATACAAAGCAAAGGAAAATGGTGTCACAGCCCAAGGGGTTGCCAATGGACTAGGAATATTAGTCCCATGGTAAAGTCTGTTTTTACTATAGAGATGGCTACAGAGAACTGTTTGACTAAACAGATGGAAAATATTAACATGTATTTTTATTTATTTATTAAAAATTCCACACCTCCTCTCATCCTCCCATTTCCTTCTCCCTCTCCCTCTTCCCCTCCTCCTTGCTCTCCAGTCCTAAGAGAAGTCTGGGTGCCCTGCCCTGTGGGAAACCCAAGCCCCTCTGCCCTCCATCCAGGTCTAGGAAGATGAGCGTCCAAACAGACAAGGCTCCCAAAAAGCCAGTACATGCAGTAGAATCAAAACCCGGTGTCATTATCTTTGGCTTCTCAGTCAGCCCTCATTGTCAGCCACATTCAGAGAGTCTGGTTTGATCACATGCTCGTTCAGTCCCAGTCCAGCTGGCCTTGGTGCGTACCCCTTAACCTTTTTCTCAAAGTCCAACGCAAGTTTCACTTGCACAGGTGAGACTCTAGCTACGGAGTCTCAATGACTCCTGCTCATTACATGTCTAGACTTACAGTCTGGACTATACAAACACACAATAAATAGGTATGTAATCGCTATATTTAGCTTAAAATTTTTACTTTGTATTATTTTTAAATGTCAGTTTTGTTCTGTCAGCAAGATGTAATCGCCTTCAAACAATGCTACGCTCCTATATCCTAAAATACACTTTCCTTCTTTCTTAAAAACTGGACAGGTCTTTCTGTGCAGCCCAGCTTAGGCTCAAATTTAGGACCCTCCAGCATCAGCATTCCAAGTACCAGGATTACAACCATGCTGTTCTTATGATTTTTGTTGTGTTTGTTTTTTGTTTTTTAGCATACCACTCTTTGTAATTAATTTCTTAATTACATATTGCCAACCCCAGCTAGATTTATTCTATAACTCCCTTTACTTAAACAAAGGTAAGCCAAATCAGGAAAGAATTACTTCTCTCTGGGTCTTGCTTTCCCTTTTTCATGGAGCATTAAGGGAACTTATGTATTTTCTGTCTCTTTGAAATGTTCTTGCTTCAAAGTCAGTGTCAGCTTTATGATCTAGAAATGTATTAAGCAAGTGCCTAGGAACTACTTTCTGGTAATGCCCCTTTCTTCTGGTTTCCCCGAGCAGAGAGGAACCTAAACTGGCCATAGCATCTTTCCAAAGTGCAAAGCTAGCCCGTATCACAGTAGAACAGAGGCTATTAGCCATCACAGGTAGTCGCACAATGGTCAAGGGTATTTAGGATGAACTACGTGTGACAAATGGTTAAGTCCTTTCACCTGAGAACTAATGTCAGTCCAGAAAACTTTTAGGCATCGGGCTGTTTCTGCCTGACTCCATAGAGATGTTGGGTTTCTTCCATCCTGGAGATCTCTTAGAGATGTGCTGATAACAACACACCCACATGTAATGCTTATTCATCAACAGAACTTTTCAATCTCCTGCTTCTATAGCAAGATTTTGAGTTGAGAGAAAGGGTTGGTTTTAATTAAATTTCTGCCAACACTTCCTTTCTCTCTTCTAAATTTAAGGTTTCCAAAAGTTTTATCATTCAATGCCTTCCTTTTGCTGCTAAAAGGTTTTCTTTAGATAATTTTACCCACTTTTATGCTTAAGTCTCCTAAATTCATAGTCTGCTTTGACTGTTCTAGATGGATCCACCATTTCCAGATTAAATACCCATAGGCCATAGAACCCTATCTTCATTCTCCCACATCCTGCTGATTATTTTATTTTGATTATGCAGTAAATGGCATCACGATCTGTCTAACTGCCCAAAAATGGATCCTTAGGAGTTATTTTTGAATTTTTATATTTTATGTACTTATGTAGACATGTGTTTATCTGTATGTATGTGGAGGTCATAAACAACCCATGGGTTCCTCCTTCCATCATTCAGGTCCTGGGGAACCTCACTCAGACCCACTGTTGAGCCTTTTGGCTGGTCCACCATGTCTTTTCAGAATAGCCCCGTCTACGCTCTCTCCTTCATTACAGCACTAGGTCAGAGCCCACGAATGGTGCAGAGGAACCCGGATGCACAGAGACTGTCCAGAGGATGTCTACAGTAAGAACAGCATATGTCTTCTCATTAAAAAAAAATATTCAAGTAGAATCATTTTTCCTCTAGTTCTTCTTAGTATCAACCCCTAAAACATGTTGGAACATGCCCAAAAATTAAAGCAAAACAAAATTTTGATAAATAAAGCATTAGGGAGGACAAAGATTTCTTTTAAATAAAACAGACTTTCTTTTAAAAATTATGACTAACTCCTATGGACAAAACTGCATGTGATTTCTTTCAGCTCCAGGTTTTGCTTGCTAGGATTTGACTGTGTCCTCTCCAAAATTCAGGTGTTAAAACTTAACACCAATGTGCTATCAGTAAGAGGGGCTTTTAAGAGATAGTGGGGCCATGGGGGACCCTTCCTGAAGAAAATATTCATGTACTATGGAATAGGCTTTGTGACTTTCCTGCCCTTCTACCTTCCTCCGTGTAAGAACAGTTAATAATATGTAATGATGAGTAATATATCATATTTTTATAGAAAATTAGTTATATAAGACACATATTATCTTAGGCTTATCTTGACTGCTTCATTATCTTCCCACACACCCAGGAAACCTTTTTCAAAGCTTGTATTGTTTGGTGGCTTTTAGTGTGTCTGGAAGAAAAACAAGGCATGAGAGTGCGTGTCTCACTGGTGTCACAATGACTACAGAAGTATGCGTTCTGCCACTTAGTTCTCTGCTGTTTTGGATTTTGTGTTATGGATGAAACAGAGGGCCTCGTGCATACTATACTAGTATATTTTAATCTATTACTGTGTAGGTGAGCATGATGGGGTGGGGATATGTACCATGGTGTGCCTATGGAGGTCAGAAGACAGCTTTGAAGACTTCATCTTTCTCCTTCCACTTTTTACATGGACTTGGGGTACTGAGCTTAGATCATCAGGCACCTTTACCAGCTGAGCCATCTCACTGGCACACTCTACCAGATTTTAAAAATAATACTTTACAACATTAATATACTTCTTGGGGTTGCAGGTGTAACCTGGAGGATAAACTGGTTACTGTAAAAGGCATGAGGACCTGAGTTCAGATCCCCAGCACTCATGTAAAATACCAGAGAGAGCAGCCTATAATCCAAGTGCTGAGCAGTAAAGACAAGCAGATCAGGGGGGCTTGCTGAGCAACCTGGCAAGTTTAAATATTTTCAGGACTCTTTAATGACTGGTTAGATAGAAAAATGCTTTGTATCCTTGGAAAATTCTGTTAGATCCTTTAAAAAATGAGAGCTAATATTAACATAATAATTTTAATATTACTATGGAATAGTTTGCCTTAAAAACAAGATAGTAGGAACCCCATACAGAACAGCTCTTCTAGATCAGAAGTGTTGTCTTAAATAAGAACTCACCATAATAAAGTCTGTCATTTCTGACCTTACACAGTGCCTACTGAACACAGCACGGTGCGTGGGTTTCTCAGCTCACATTTACTCTCTAACACAACACCAGATCTCTGGGTATTTTATAAGTTTCTTTTATAATGGCCTTAGTCTCATTCCCAAGGAAAATATAATCATATCCCAGCCTTTTTTAGGGGTAGGGGAACCACAGAAGAACCCAGGGCTGACCTACCACTGAGCTAAGTCCCTACCTAATCATTTCTTAAACACCCCCAACCCCAGGACACATACAAGTCGGGGAGGGCTCTGTGTCTTTCTAGCTCCACTACTCCACCTAGTCTGTGCCCCGTCAGCCACTTGCTATCCTTGTAAGGACTTAGAGGGGTTGTTTGTTTTCTTGGTGTCTGGTGTACTCATCTTCTGTATATTCTAGACATGAGTTCTCTGTCAGAAGTACAGCTGGCAAAGATTCTCCTCCAGTCTGTAGGCTGCCTTTTTACTTGATTATTTCCTTGCCCATAAAGAAGTTTTTTAATATCAAGTCTCACTTGTCAGTTATTACTTGTTTCCTGGGTAACCAGAGTGTTATCTAGAAAGCCCTCACCTATGTGCATATACCTTGCAGTGAAGTCATTTCCTGACAGGATCCTGTTTTAGTCATAACCTCTGCAGAATACACTGCCATATTTCTAAAACACAGGAAAAAAAACTCTTCCTTTAAAACACAGGTTTCATGCTTCAGTGCATCTGATTTTGGGTTTTCAGGTTGGACGGTTGGGTCTACAATAATCATAATAATATATATCCTCCATGCACTGACATAAGGTTTTCTGAGAGGATGGAGGTGGCTAACTAAGCAGCTGACAGGCTCTTGCAGATGACCCAAGTTCAGTTCCCAGCACCCACAGCAGGCAGCTCGCAACTACCTGCTGTTTTTTGAAAAGATAATGTGAGATCCTACATGAAAGGTATTTAGCTCAATACAAAGCATATGATAAACATTGTTGTTATTGGAAGTAGTACTAAACTGAATGTTATGAAATATTATATATTAAGTAACAGTAAAATAAAGTTTGAAGAAAGTTTTCTAAAATTTAACTTTATTATACTGGAAAATGCCTACTTACCAGAATATGGGACTTTCGCCTGGTTCTTTTACTTTGTAGTATTCTTTGTCCTGTGGCAAGACTTTGGTTAATCCAAAATCTCCTATTTTAACTCTGTTCTCATTTTCCACCAATATATTTCTTGTTGCCAAATCCCTATGGATATATCTTTTTGTGCCAAGATATTCCATGCCCTATGGATAAAATACATTTTTTCTTTAAGTAGTTATATGAACATAATTTACATGACTGTATTCTACAAGTTCTCTTTATAGTTAAGGAGTAGTCTGTATGACTTCTGAGTTAGTTCACCATGCAGTTCATCCACAGCAGACATTTAGGATGATCGATACCTTGCATATCTGAGATGTGTACTGCAGAAGTTTTTTGTGATCTATTCGTTCTTTATGCTTTTGGAGATAGTCTCGTAAACTTCCATATGGCAAATATTCCATAATTAATCTTAGGTTGCGCCGACCTTTTAATATACAAAAAGAACAATGTTTTACCGTGCTATATCTTACTGATTAAATACTAGAAAAAAAAGCTATATGTAAATGATTTAAGTATACATAAAATCTGGGTCCACGATGATAAAACTTTATTAGGAATTAAAGGTAATATAGTATTTAAGAATACAGGCTTTTCAATTCAAATTATTTTGAAAGATGCATGAGAAATATTTATTCTTTAGCCATTTTTAATTATTTGTGAAAATCCAAATAAATTAATAATGAATCTTTTTCAATTATAACAAGTATCTAATAAAAACATTTTAATAGACCATATAAGGAAACTAGTTTTCTTTTTAAAAAAGTTAACACGTTTTGAAGGAAGTGGTGAGAAGGATGATTAGACACAGTCAGAGCACTGGTGTAGCTATAGTCCCTGGTCTCCCACATGCTCTCCAAGCATCTCTCTCTCTGCACACTGACAAATCCTTAGACAACTGTATATTTCTATTACCCTGGATACCAAAGACAGACTGTGAAGTTAAGAAAGGCTTCAATGGGCAACATACCAGCACTGTAGCACACTCCTTTGTATTTTACAATGTTGTCATGCTGCAAGGATTTCAGGATTTCAATCTCCCTTTCGAAGTCTCTGAGATGCTCTTCAGTGCTGTGCTGGAGTTTTTTAACAGCCACCACCTCCCCAGTGTTGTCCTGTAGAGGATCGTAGCGGCACATCTCCACACTCCCAAAATTACCCTGAACAACACATGACATTAGAATGGAAGCCAAAAGTCCCCAAGACAACTTACTATTGGCTTCTAAATATACAAGAAGTACTTGGCAGCTAGAATTAGTAGAAAGAATTCTCAGCTTATGGTAGACAAATTTCAGAGCAAGGAATGGAAGTGTTATTTTAAAAACTAGGTAGTAGACCTATAAACAATTTCTCTGAGATGAATTACAGACTGAAAAATTATAGACCGAATTAGACTTTTCCTTTATCTCAACGTACCTTCGTAATGCTATCAGTGGATAAGGCTTGTTATTGACTAGGTGTGTGTGACCTCAAATTTACACAATAGAAGCCTAATCCCTAATACGACTGTATTTGGAGTAGCCTTATACAGAAAGAAAAAGAATAACTCCAGAAGTTTCCCTCTCCAAAAGCTTCCATCTGAGGCCAGGTAGAGAGCCCTCACTAGAAACCAAACCCTGCCCTTGGACTTTTCAGCCCCCAGAACTGTGAAGAATAAATACTTGTTATATTCATCCAGCCATAACATGGTATTTCATTATACAGACAAATACAAACTAACAGAGTCTGCTTGATTCAAGAATGGCTACAAGCAGGGCTGGAGAGATGGCTCAGCAGTTAAGAGCACTGGCTGCTCTTCCAGAGGACCTGGGTTCAATTCCCACCACCCATAGGCAGCTCATAATTGTCTATAACTCCAGTTCTAGGGAATCTGATGGTAATGCACACAAAATAAAGTTAAATAAGTTTTTTTTTTAAAAAAAAAAGAATGGCCACAGGTGATATTCCTACAACAACAAAAAAAAATTGACGTCTTTAAAGAAATTCCTACATTGAACTCCTTATTTAGGATACATCACGCCGTATCCCACTGCATCATGCCATATCCATCCCAAGGCCTGGCCCAGCTGGCACATGCTGTGCTCCAGCTCAGCTCTCAGTGTAGTTCTCACGCTCATCAGAGTCTTTTCAGGAGGCCATGACAGAATGCCCAAGCGACTCACTGTGGTGCCCGTCCCTAACTGACACATCCATAGCACGACTCCTGCAGCTCGGAGAACATGGGGGAGGGGTACCTGAGAGCCAGAAGACCAGGAAGTCTGCTCTGAGAAGGTGACTTCTAGCTATGACAGGGAAGCTAGACACCCATGAAATCTCAACCATATGGCCGCCCAAACAAGATCTGAACAATTTCAACACCAGCTGACATCCCAAAAATAATTAAACAGATCACAAACATAAATAATTACAAGTCTGACATCTGTTCCAACTTGTGTCCTATAAAAGCCATAGGAGCCTGTGATCACTAAGGTTGAAATGGATATATACTCATCCCCACTTCTCACTACTCTGAGTGCCAGTGCAACACAGGGCATGCAAGAGAAGCTCTAATATTTATGTGATTATCAACCACACAGTTTCAGAAAAACTCCAGTTGTGAAAGTAATTAAGACCCTTCCAAGGCTGCCCGATTCCTAATGTGCCCTTTAAACTTACTTTCACAGGCTTGAAAGGGTCTGACCTTAATAGCTAACTATGGTTTTACATGTGAATTTCAAGGCGATCATTAAATATATACATATACACAGTTATAAATCTTCACTACATTCAAACTAATTAACACAAAAGGTCTTAATCCCACAAATGCTCACACATCCATGCTCTTCATAAGCTTAGGAGAGATGGAAGAATAAAAGGAAATCAGGTTCAGAGAGGTGCTGCGTATCTCTTATCAGATTCTTAGACTGCTGAGGAAGGAGGATCTAACAACCAGGCAGGACCTGTCTCAAAATAAAAAGGAGTTGGGGGTATAACTTGGTGGTAGAGTAGTTGACTAGCACATGTGAGACCCTGAGTTGAATCCCAGGATAGTAAAATAGAGGGGGGGAGGGAGGGAGGGAGGGAGGGAGGGAGGGAGATGTTAGCTGAAGATATCATTAGCAACTGAACCTAATAAAATTTTACTAGATTTCTTTAACTTTAAATAAATTGGATTCCCCACCCCTAAAGTCTTAGATATTACCAAGAGAATTCTTTAAGGAAAATGATAATATCTCTTAAAAACTGTATCTAAACACTGGAAAAGTCAGTGTATACAGAATCACAGGTAAAATCATTTTAAGATTTTCATTATTCTGTTCTCACTAATTATACTCAATGATTCAATGACTAGTTGATATGGTCATAAAATATTCTATATACCAAATAACAAACTGAGATGGCTTCGTCAGCAGTGCAGGAATGAGTCAGACTGACTTTCCCTTTCTCATAAATGGGTCTTGGCTATGTGACCAGAGTAAAACCTCTGGGAATAAAAGGTATACTTTTTAAATTTCATGGCATATGATTTGAAAAAAGAAAGACTACAGAAGATGCTGTAACTGAAGCACGTTCACACAAGAGCAAACACATGTGACAAGGGAAGAGCATGGAGTCAAGCTTTTGTCTCAGAACTGTTTCCATCTTGCTGTGTGACTGCCAACAAGAGCTTTAAATTTCCTATATTTCTTTTTTTCATTGAAAAATGAAAAAAATTACTTTCATATTTACAGTATAATTTCCTAACTTAGAATAGTATGGTTTGTGAATAGGTAATAAAGGAAGAGGGAATGAAATGGCCTCTATGATCTATGAAATATTAGATGTGTACTGTAATATTACCAAGAGTAATGAAACATTATATGGGATCATGGTATAAAAACACGGCTTCCACCTTGGGTATATGCTCTCAGCTACCACTCTGTGAGTCAGCCCTGTACAAAGATCCATGTAAGCTTGGAAGGAGGCCTGGCAATAATCACATTAGTGAGATAGGAAGAGACCTCTTAAGAAGCCTTCAAAAGGAACTTCAAGGCCTGGTTAATACCTTGATCCAAAGCAACCCAGATAAACTGTCCCCAGACCCCAACTCAAAGAAATTGGCACATTTCAGAGTAACCTGCTGAACAGCAATGGGTAATAAATTTTCCACGACAAAGACTTCTTTTTCTCAATTGCTATATTCCTTCAAATATTCCCAAGAGTTTTAAATAAAAAGGAACAACAGTTATTAATAGAGTTAGGCTAATTTTAATATAACCATCAATGTTTAGTTTTAAGAAAGCTCAATTGGAACTTCAAATATAGGTCCAAGTCTCAGTGAGGCCTTCACGTTGTATCTGTGCCAAAATTTAACTTATAATGAGATATGGTTTAGATCTCTATAAATAAACAAAAGAGAGAGCTTGCCACTATAATTGGGCCTGCTAAGCACTGGGTCTCTTTTCATCTTGATTGTTATATAGACTATGTGTGACTGGGTAACCTTTTAATGGAGCTTCTTTTGAGGAACATGGTAATTCAAGGTCCTAGGCTGTAAACAATTAGATTATTTCTCCCAAGACAAAGTCAGAAAGGCAGACAGAACACTGTGTGCTCCCTTCTCTACTGCACTAACCTACTATGAACTACAAACTCCACCTTCCAAACAAGAGACTCAGAATCACTCAGTTGGGAAGGACTCTGGTTTATGGCCCGTCCTCGTAGAAGATGTTGACTGTGCATTGCATGTTACCAAGGACCTGGAGTATTTTCCAGTAAAGTCCTTATTTAACAGAAAATTTCTCTAATATCCAACAATTAAGCTTTTCTTTCTACAAATACCCCTTAAAATTTTTGTGGAAAGTGGATTGATCAGCTCTAGTCCCAAGTCATCTTATTCTCAAATAAAATGATGTATGATTAAATTTTATTTGAAAACTTATATACAGTTTACCTTGCCAAGTTGCTGTAGAAATTTCAAGTGTCTCTCTTCAAATTGTGTAGGGTCTCTGTCTTCAAAAGCACCAGAAAATCCTAAGGCACCTATTCTCATATTTGGTAGCATGTCATTTTCTGTTAGTAGTTCATAATCTGTAAAAACGAAGAAAGACACTATACTAAGTTAGCAAATACACTCTCAGGGTAAAACTGATAGATATTCAAGCTAAGAAGCAGAATGAGTTTGAAATACTAACTAACACAGGTGTCGGGGTCCAACCCCAGCATAAACTATCTCTCTGTTCACACAGCAATTCTGGAAAGGAGTGTTTATTCTCCAAACAGCTTTTACCTCCCAAGGTAAACTGAGGAAGAAATTCATTAGCATTCTGTTTGGGGGTAGCAGGACTAAAGTCATGTCTGCAGCTCTGTCACTAGCTTGGATTAACACCTCTTCCCAGGCGGTCGCCATAATTACAAAGAAGGAGCAGCACATCATCAGCATCCTGACCTCAGGAGACAGCCAGTCTGAAGATGCTTTCAGCACCTCAGCTGCTATTGTGGCTTGAGAGTTTTGCTGCCAATACAATGCAGAAACATGTGGCCTGTATAATATTGCCCCCACATAGGGAAACTCAAAACTATATAGATTATATTAATAGGAGCCTTTAATTATTATCCAGACTTTCAAGATAGGTTTTCAAGGGGTAAATTACTCCAAAATAGGTAGTTTCAGTATTCATGAAGTAAGGTTCTATTCCAATTCCTGTGGTGAGGAAGGTGTGTTGCTGACTAACTATGGGACGGGCATACACTTACCTCAGCATTCTAAAGGACGTAGGGACAGACAAAAATAAGTCTACCTCATATTTAAAAAAATAAGTCAATTATAAAATAGATGGTAACTAGAAAAATCAAAAGGGATGATGTTAAAAACTCCATGTAGCCAAATTAACAAATGTAATCAAATAAACATGCTTCTCATTAACTGACAAACTAAATGTATATTGGATTCTAAAACTCTCGTGACATACACAGACAATAAATTTTGTTGTAGTGATACTTTGTTTGTATTTTAACAAAGATTACCGGAGATCAGAGTGTGGAGCTAAGCCACTAGGGACCAGGCAGTAATAGTTCACACCTTTAATCCCAGGATTTGGGAATCCCACACCTTTGATCCCAGTATTAGGGGAGGTGGAGACAGAAAGGGATATGGCTGGGCATAAGAGGAATATAAGGTAGGAAGAGACAAGAGTTCAGATGCAGTCTGGAGTTGCAGTCTGAGAATGCAGTCTGAGCATAAGTCTGAGGATTTGTAGAGACAGGATCACCCCTTCAGTCTGAGGAGTCAGTAGAGGAAAAAGGTCTCTCTAGTGGCTGGCTAGACTGCTTCTCTGACCTCACGGCTTTCAACCCCTAATATCTAACTCCAGGTTTTTATTAATAATACCAATTAGAATTCATGCTGCATTTTTGTGATTAAGTTTTCTTGTTCAGACAAATAAGTAAATAAAATTAGGTTTTGGAAGGAGAAAAGATCTATTTAAAAATACTGTCCAGTCAAGCACAGCATGTACAGCATTCACATAAATAAATGGAAGAAATGAAAGACTTTCTTAGACAGGATTGCAAAATAAGAAAACAACAGAGAGAGAAAGCCAGTGATCAATGAGATGGCCCCATCAGTACTCACCTGGAGTAAACAGGCTATTAAGATCACGGATGACAGCTCTGAAGGCAGGCCTGAAATCTGGCTCATAATCCATGCAATTGTTTATAAGATTCGCTAATTCTGTCCACTTAGGTGCAGGAAGCTGATGCTTATCTTCATAAAACTGTAACTTCTGCAATGAAAGAACCGAATGCTAAGAATGAATTCTATAGCACTTTTATTTACCTTCTTTTCACAATCAGATGAAAGAACCTTGAAGAATCAGCCTGTCCCTCCAGGCTGGACACACTTACCCTTTGCGAGTCCAGAGCACTCAGGGGCTTGTCTCCTCCGCTGCAGATTTCCCACAGAGTAGTACCAAAACTCCACTTGTCTGTCGCCAGATTTAGATTTTTAGGATTTTCAATGCATTCAGGTGGAACCCATGGTATTCTCTCCTGAAGAACTTTTAAACAGGAACAACTATAGTTAAAAAAGCTCTGCAAACCATTATTTTCTATGTGAATAGTTTTCAAACTTATTTGAATGATTAAATCTTTTGTGGTTGTAGAGGACTGGTCTGGTTCATGCTTGCTAAGTTTGAACTGAATGATTCTTGAAATTCTACTTCAGTAACTAGCTTTAACAATTAAGATCCACAAAGATTGAGTAACTCCCCACAGTTATACCATTTTTAATAGTTGTTGGAATTAGGATCATGTGCAATGAATTCTGGATCAACTAAACTTCTCTCAGGAAATTGAAACGTCTACCTGGCACGCCATTTTCACTACCTCCCGTTAGTCCTGTTTCTCTCTCACAGAAAGAAATATACAAAATTTGCCTTAAAATTGGCTCTCAATATTTAAAAAATATTTACAGCATATAAGTGATACAAATACTGTCACATCACTGGTGGTCAGAGGCCATTATTGATGGTCAAAGGCCATTATGACAAAGCCCAACAGACATCTTTACAGCAGACAATGATTAAATTATACCAAGATATTCTCAGTATGGAATTGACAGACTGGGTAAGATTCATTCACGGAGTTCCCCAAATAAAGCTTCTGCAGTTCTTGACTCCACAACCAAGAACAAAGCTAAGGAAGGAAGCTGTAGGGTAATTCTCCTTTATGGAATTCAGACACAGGGAATGAGGACATTACACCTTTTGGTAAAACAGTATGGACAGCTTTCCGCACAGCATGGAGATTAAAGAGTTCATCAGTTCCTCTCTCCTTTACCAAATAGATTTTTTTTCTATTTTAACTTCTCATTCCAAAAAATAAATCCAAGATCTAAAAACCCAGAAAGATTTTCCTCTCAACATTACTATCCTATTATCATTGTCCTTACTGCAGAGTTAGCCATCAAAGTTAAGTAGCCTTGACTACACCAGAATATTGTACAGCAAATTAAGGCAGAAAACCAGGTAAGATACAGCACGCAATATGGTTTAAGTAGATAAATGTGCCTGCAGCCAGTTCAAAGGCAAGAGTTCAATCCTGAGAATTCACGTAGTAGGAGAGGACCAACTCCCACTAAGTTACCTTCTGATTTCCACACATGTGCTCTGGCACATGCAAGTCCCCCATATACACATATACAGACAATAATAATTTCACAGTCTATGGCGACATGGTTAAACAAGAGAATAACTGGAAATGGTCACAATTTAGCTATAACTTAATTTAAACTACTACAAGTAGTAGCTAAATGTCATTAGCAAGCAAGAACATTAATAAACTAGAATTAAAGGAAAATTAACAGTATGATTTTTATGGTACCACCCAAATAAAACTTAAGAAAGCCAAATGTGATCAGCACAGAACTTACTGTCCTTTGGTAGAACTGTAATGCTAATGCCAGGGTCACTAAGTTTGATGAAAGGTGGATTCCCTGTTTTCCTGTCTTCTTCTCTGATCAGCAGGATATTTTTGGCACACACATTCCCATGAATAAGGGATTTTTCTTCCTATTAAAGTTAAATGCACATACATCCAAACAGCAATAAATAAATACGTGTGCATATAACATGCCCAAAGCTACAACATAGATTTAAAGAAGACAGAAGACAGCATAGTAAATACTCAGAGGCATACTTTGAGACAATAAAAGGGAGTCGTTGGTTTCTTACTTCAACTGATGCAGTATTTATACCCACACTGAAATGAGCGTTACTTTTAAAAGAGAGATTCCAAACGATAAGCACTTGCTGGTGGGGACCAGCATGAGGAAAGACTATTTCTGTGCAGCAAATGTTCACTAACACCTGGGGGAACTCTGGAATTCACACCGCTGTCAACACTGCTCTCAGGAACACTGTCTACAGACACCACAGCGCATGATATGCTTCTATAAATTTTTGGTTAAAATTTCTAAACCCAGAAGTGTTGTGGAATATTATTTTAACTGTGTAAAGGTGCGTTACATTAGTTTCTGCTGCTTTTGTTAACAGCAAAGACGTGTTACATTTGCTTCAATAAAATTAACCTGGGGTCAGTAGGCTAAGTCAGCTGACAGGAAGTGGTAGGATAAAATTAACCTGGGGTCAGTAGGCTGAGTCAGCTGACAGGAAGTGGTAGGATAAAATTAACCTGGGGTCAGTAGGCTGAGTCAGCTGACAGGAAGTGGTAGGGAGAAACCAAGTGTAGCAAGGGTTCTAAGGGAGGGCTGAGCAGGACTCCTGGTTTTGCAAGTGGCAAGCAGGAGAAGATTAGCTACTTGTTATTCAGCCTCTCTGAGCTAGCAGAATTTCACCTCAACCTTTGCATCCTGAGTTCTACAGAGGGAAGAGATCTAGATAAAGTTTTCTTTAAAGCTGCGCCTGAGAAAACAGAATTCCCGCCTGGTTGTGGCCCTGGCGGGCCTGAACTGCTGCTGGTAGCTGAGGTGTTACAATTGCCAGATGGGACAGCAGTTGCTTATGGTGCAGCCACTGCAGTGAATGCAAAACAACAGAAGAGATATAAAATATGGGTGTCTATGGTAGTTCCAAGAGATTGGTGGAATAACAGCACTGTCTTTCAAAGCTGATTTACTATCTGCATAATGTCTGTAATAATCCCTTTCCACAAGTAACATTATTTTGAATGACTTAGCATTCATTCCAAGATTTACTTCTGGTTGCCAAGTTAAAATAACTATATTACTTTTATGAAATAAAACAGCAAGTTTTAGTTTTTAAAAAAAGAATACAGCAATTACTTACTAGAAAATGCATGGCCCATGCCAACTGTTTAGCCACTCCAAGTTTCCATAATATATTTATGGAATTTTTGTTTTTTTTCAGGTATGTATCCAGTGATCCAAATTTTACAAACTCTTGAACCAGAATGTCTGCATTAAAATATAAGTAATAATAAAGTTCAAGTATACATCCTATTAAAAACGTATAATTCAAAACTTCAAAATACTTGTGTTATTTGTGGATACAATCTGTAAATAAATGAAGTAAACTGTACTAATCTCAAGGAAACTTAGTGGATACACATCATTATACTTCTGTATATTTAGTTTGTTCCAAACAGTAAGAGTTAGGAATCTAAACAGTGCAAATATACATACTCCAGCATAACTGGAGAATCTACCTAGTGCCAATAATCAGTCACTTCAACCAGTTTCATTAATAATTCAGTCTCATTTATATGCTTTGTTCTAATAACTATAAATAAGCTTGTACTGAAAAGGGCTAGCTGTTCCAGGATTACCCATAATCTATACTGTTATGTGCACACAATAGCTTGTATTTGTTTTCTGCACACAAAAGCTCTAATACTCCATCCATCATTATATTATATGCTATTATAACAAGCCATATTAACTGTATTTGGCATTTTAGCTTTAAACGCCAGTTTCCTTTTTCATGAATATAACTGAACAGACCACAATGCTTTCAAGTTCCACAGTGTTTGTAATTCCATGGTTGTACTGGTACCTCCAGTAGTTAGTCCTAAATCACGACTCTCTGAGAAAGGCACAACAGTAACAAAGGAAAGCCAGTGGCTTTACTTACTCTCCTCTCCACAGACACATACTCCATAATTCAAAACCAAGTGCTTGTGAGAAAGCTGGCTCATCATGCTTGCTGCTTCAAAGAAAGACTAAGGGGGAAGAGGAAACAAGAAATGTGAAGGATTTGTGTTCAGTGATGTCCGTAGGTATGCATAATTCAAAAGGATACTGACTTAAGAGAAATGTCCTACATCTTACTCTCAGTTGGACATGACATTTATTTTTTAGTACAGTGCCTTTCAAACGTATTCTTTTTAAATATTTACTTTTGAGACAGGGTTTCTCTGTGTAGCCCTGGCTGTCCTGGAACTCACTCTGTAGACCAGGCTGGCTTTGAACTTACAGAGATCTACCTGCCTCTGCCTCCCAAGTACTGGGATTAAAGAAGTGCCCTATACCCAGCTTCAAGCTTATTCTCAAAATTGTGGAGAAACATCTTTTCCCATTCTGTAGGCTGCTGTTTCATCTTGTTGACCATGTCCTTTGCTTTACAGAAGTTTCTCAGTTTCAGGAAGTCCCATTTATTAATTGTTTCTCTCAGTGTCTTGCTACTGGGGTTATATTTAGGAAGTGGTTCCCTGTGCCAATGTGTTCAAGTATACTTCCCACTTTCTCTTCTGTGAGGTTCAGTGTGGCTGGCTTTATGTTGAGGTCTTTGATCCACTTGGACTTGAGTTTTGTGCATGGTGATAAATATGGATCTATTTTCATTCTTCCACATGTTGATATCCAGCTATGCCAGCACCATTTGTTAAACATGCTTTTTTTTTCCATTTTATATGTTTTGCTTCTTTGTCAAAAATCACGTGTTCGTAGATGTGTGGATTAATATCCAGTACTCACTCATAAGTGTTTTTTAAACATAAAGCGAAGAAAAACAGCCTACAAATCACAATCCCAGAGAACCTAGACAACAATGAGGACCCTAAGAGAAACATACATGGATGGGGAGGGTCAGAGGCCCAAGTAGTGAAGTTACAGATGTTTTGCTAAATGAAC
Organism: Alexandromys fortis; assembly: GCF_014885135.2. Classification (NCBI taxonomy): domain Eukaryota; kingdom Metazoa; phylum Chordata; class Mammalia; order Rodentia; family Cricetidae; genus Alexandromys; species Alexandromys fortis. The sequence continues at coordinate 13,678,183 of NW_026067895.1, read as the reverse complement.
ATGATATCCCCAGCAAATTGCCCTGAAAATAACTGTTTCTGCCCACAGATTAGTGCTGCTGTCCGTTTTGGTCTGAGAAGCTGTTTTTTGCAGTGGTCAGCAGTGACCACAGCAACTAATACTGAAAATAAGTGACTCGAGTTCTCAGCCATAAATAGGACATCTATATCACCCCTCTGTGATTGTTTGAATAAGAAATGTCCCCTGTATGGTTCTGTATCTGAACACTTGGTCTCTAGTTGGTGGTGCTGTCTGGGAAGGTTAGGGGACCTTTAGGTGAGTCTTGCTAGAGGAAGTAGTTCATGGGGTGATCTCTGAAAGTTTATAGCTCTGTCCACACTTAGTGTTCCTGTCCCTCCCCGCCTGTATGAGGATGAAAAATGCTATCAGTCAACCTCCATCTCCTGACGCCATGCCATGCCTCCTCTTTTAGGATGGACTCTTATCCTTTTGGAATTACAAGTGAAAATAAACTAAACTCTTTTACAAATAAGTTGCTTTTGGTCATGGAGCTAATTGAAGCAATGGAAAGTTAGGCTACCATGCCCTACAAGGCCCAAGGACCACTGTAGGAGAAAGACTGGGGAAGCATGAGGAAGGGGGTATGAACACTGACTCATTCCTGACTGCCCTCGTGAACTCAAAGCAGCTATACACAAGCTGACCAGATATACACAAGATGAGGCACTTCAGTACTTGTTCAGGGAGGAGGAGCTCAAGATTCACCATTCCCTAAGGATTTTACTGGTTGACAGGGGAGTTTTCTTAATGGTGGAGCCACAGGTAAGGTGACTATATTTCTGTAAACAAATCCTCATGAGCCTGTAAGAGCCCTGATGAAACTCAATTGGTCCCACACACATTCAAAGATATAAAGTAGAACAGGGTTAGGTGAGAAGAAAAAGAGGATCATTAAGTGGGGAGCACGAGAGCTAACAGGGACTGAACATCTGGAATATTCTATAAGTTATAAATATTTCATAATGAAACTTATTATTATACATAGTTAAAGTATGCAATAAAAGCATAATTTTATCAAGTCTCAGGCATGCATTTAATGTGCTTGTGGACATACTTCTTTATACAGTATAAGGAGATATATAAAGGATCCAATAAACATACACACCTCTGAATAATTCCTATGTGCTTTATCCAGAACTTTCAAAAGAACTTCTGTTTCATGCAGTTGACCATAGTCTCCAACTTCTCTTCTTACACCTTTAAAAATTTTTGTAAAAGTACCTTGGCCAAGACTTTCATTCTTTAAAAGAAAAAAAAGTAAGGAGAAAGTGAATAAAGTCAGATGAAGTTAAGGCAATCAATTAACATTGATTAACATCAATGTTAATCAATTAACAGTACATTCAATTAACAAAACTCTTCTAAAAATGGTAAACATTTCCTTTATAAACTGAACCTAAATTTGAGGTTTGAAATTAATTCTCTATTCTTCTTCCTTAAATGGTAATTAAAAATGGAAAACAAGGATTAATAAAGTATATTTTGACTCTATCTTATTTTCACATCTCCTGCAAAAGCTACAATTACACTTTTAAAGAGCTAGTATTTGCCTAAACTTGTTTACAAATGATCTTTCCTCCCAGTACAATACAAAGGTAGAAAAGCATGGTGTGGGGGCAGCCCTTAGCTGTTGTCTTGGGTGCTTTCCCCTACCCACCCCCACTTCTGCTTCTCTTTTTTTCTTGTCACTATGTAGCGCAGGCTAGCCTTAAACTCAGTACAGTATGCCTTCAACTCTTCATATAAATAATAATACATTTTCCTATAAAATTGCTTTTTATTAACAAGTGAATAAATACATGAAAGCACCAAAGCATGAAATAAACTAGATACACAGCAAGCTATTGCTACTACCACTGCCTCTAGTTATAACATCTATTGCATATCTTTCTAGAATGACTGCTGAAGGCCTGCACTCTAAGCAAGGCTGACTGTGGTCAAATACAAGCTCTATCTATACTTAGTACTGTACTTTACCGCCTGAGTACAGGCATGACAGACATAAGCCAAGATACTTAAGTTTAGAAACCCGAGGTTTGTTGAGGTGGTGCGAGGGAAGTCATGACTGTGCCACTGAGCCACCTCTGGGCTGTGTTCGAGTTCACTCGCGGTGAACAATGTGCTTCCTAAAGATCTGTTAATTAAGTGGAAGTGCAAGAGTAGATTTTTTTCACATCTATGCCTTCTTCCCTGAAATCTTGTCTCTTAAATAATACATTTTAAATCTTTTCATCTTACTGTTTTCAATTCCTTTCTAAAGATACCTGCATTTTATGGTATCTACTTGAAAATCACACCAAGTTATTGGAAGTCTAAGTTTGATGTCTGTTTGGTTTGATGACTCATACTTAATCCTGGATAATTTCCCCGTATGCTTCAATTTTTTTAATATAAAGCTCATGCTTGGAGTTGGTTTTATCTATAGGAATCTGGACGCCTACATTAAAAGAACATTTCTCTTTCTTTCATTCTTTTTTGGTTGTTTGGGTTTTTTAAGACAAGGTGTCAGATAGGCTCATATAGCCTTCAGCTTTTTATGTAGCTAAGGACGGCCTGGAACTCCAGATAGGCCTGCCTGTCTCCCCCCAAGTGGTGGGATTATATTCCTGACTCAGAGTATGTTTTTCAAAAAGTCCTCAGGTGTTTCTCCCAAGCATATGTGGTACCATCTTTAACTTTCTAGCTTAGTGTTTTTCAGACCATGTAGGTAATGAATATAATGTAGGTAATATAGCAAAGCCTAACGCAAAAACTCCTCTTTTTTCTAAGTCAATTAAAACAGACAATATTAATTTTCTTCTCCTCTGGCTAGGAGGTAAAATTTTCACATTCTATAGAATAAATGTATATTCTTCAGGTCCCAGCTCTTTTCAGAGGTAAATCTCACTTTTAATTCCTGCCCTTGAACAAATCTAGGATCAGCCCTCTTTCTTTATAATGCTTTTCATTTTAACCTCCATAATAAAAAGACTAAACTCTAGCCCTCTCATAGACCACAAAATACTCAAATCATCACCTCCTACATACTATTTTGTTTTCAGTTCCTTAAAGATAACCTACTAAATTCCTCTTACTTGCTTGTATATGAGGAAGCCAAGACAGATGTCTTTTGTAGAAGATCTTTAACTTTTAAAATTTACAATTTAAAAATATTTTTAAGAGTCTGAAAAGAGAATACAACTCCATTATTAACTTTGCTAACTGCTCCTGCAAGACTGGCATATTTCTAGGATTTATGAATTTTATGAATTGTATAAATGATATGAATCTTGAAATTCAAGTCAAATTTTTTATAAAGTAATTTATTTAACTTTATTTGATGTACATTGGTTTAAAGGTGTAGATTCCCTGGAACTAGAGCTACAGACAGTTGTGAGCTGTCATGTGGGCATTGGGAATTGAACCTGGGTCCTCTGGAAGAACAGCCAGTGCTCTTAACCACTGAGCTGTCTCCCCAGCCCCTGAAGTAAAATTTTATTATGTAAGCTTATAATAAAATATATAAAATATCACAGGAGTGTAATAGCAGGTAAGAAATAAAAGATATTACTTTTAAAAAGACAAAAACAATTACTAATATCTGGCAACTTACAAATACCAAGTCTTCATTTCTGATTTTGTGAAACACCATCTGGTTCACATTATTATGCCTCTGTAATGTTGGTGAGATCTGAACATCAGAAATACCATTGGTTCTGAAGACAAGAAGGTTTGATTTGTCTGTAAGAGAAAACAAAACACAGACGTCTATGTTTCATGTGTGTGGGAATCTGTATATAATCAAAGCATACCAAAAATGCAAACTGCTCCAAAGCTGTGACATGAGTGTGCTGTGTCTAAGAATTCTCAACAGTTGCTTAGTTACTTTAAGAGTTTTATTCCACTCTGACTGACAGAAGAAACACATTCAAACTTACAACCACTTCTTAACAAATTTTTTTCTGGGAATTTTAAAAGTTATTTTAAGAGATTTCCAATCTTACTATTTTATTTTAAAAACAGGAAACTAAAATCCTAAACACATACGAAGTATTAACTTAAAGCACACAGGGATTTGGTAGTGAGACTGACAGGATGCAAGCATTTATCTTTAAGATACCATCGTAGAATGGAGCTTCTGGTCACTCCCATGCTATACGTACCAAGGCACACCAGAAAATCAACTTGCTTTCATACAACACTGCCTTTTGCTACTTCTTCCCAAATCGTCACCCACCACACGCAATCTAAGGCTAGCCTCTCTAAAATAACTGGGGAATTATATTACCTTTGGGCTTAGGGGGACAGCATTTAGTAAACTGGAAGATGATACTGTCTGAGCGCACAGTTTCCATCTGGTAGCAATTCAAAAGGTCCTTAAGATTACTGAAGTTCTTCTTAGTCCCACTGAGATTGTACTCTCTATTTTCATTCTTCATAATCAAACAGTGTTTATATTCAATAACATTTTCTCGCTATGTAAGTTTAAAAAAAAAAGAGGGAAAATCACATTGTTAATCATGCAGGTTATTTGCCCAAAGGGGATATCATAAAAACAACCAACAGAGTATTTAGACATTTAAACAGTAAATCCTAAAGCAGTGCCCCAAGAAGGCATCTAATCACAGAGCCATATCCTCCAGAAGATAACATGTGTGATTTCATTAGAAGAAATGCTGAGTAACCACAACTCCATCTGTAGCGGCTTCCCGTCTCACACCAATGCAGCACATGCCTTTCACCAGCTCCTGCTTCCTCCTCCTCCTCCATTCTGCGCATTGTCGCACAGTCTGGTTTGATTATTAGTATTTTATTGCCAAGGCCCTCCCTAAAAGGACAAACTCCTTTCCACAGCAAAGACGCATATTCCATTGTACACTATTCTGCTTTCTAAATTATCTCTAATATGGCATTTTTAGGGTTTTTTGTTTATTTGTTTGTTTGTTTGTTTTGGTTTTTTGAGACAGGGTTTTTCTGTGTAGCTCTGGCTGTCCTGGAACTAGCTCTTATAGACCAGGCTGGTCTCAAACTCACGGAGATCCACTTGCCTCTGCCTCCTGAGTGCTGGGATTAAAGGTGTGCGCCACCACCGCCCGGCTCATTTTTACTTTTTTACCTGAAAACATTTGTCTTATATAATAACGTATGAAATACTTCACTCATCTTAACAATCTGACGTGCTTTTTATTACTGTATTCTTCCTACTTTGAGCCATTTATTAAACAACTGTTAGTCCTGCAAGGCAATCTCCTGTCTTTTGGATTCTAAAAGATCTTTCTGAATAAATAAGACCTTTCCCAATATTGTCTATGCTAATCACAATGCTTAATTGAGTATTTTTAGTATAGTTTAAAATTTTTGTTTTCCAGATAAGTTTTTTTTAAAAAATAATTGTTTTTCAGATAAGTTTCTGAAACATAGGCTTGTTTCATATGATCCCTAATTCCTTATCACTCTTATTAGGCACACATGTTAAACATAAATATTTGTGTATTCTGAGTTAATAATTTATTACCACAGACAGTCATGTTATGAGAAGATAATCTGAAGCTAGACCTGCTGGTTTATATACTGGTAAATTGACGAGATACACCTCCTGCTTTTGTAGACAGTTCCTTCACTACATGTGCTTTTATGAAAATAATTGAGTGATAATAGTAACACCTTTCTTTTTCCTTCCTTCCTTCCTTCCTTCCTTCCTTCCTTCCTTCCTTCCTTCCTTCCTTTCTTCCTTCCTTCCTTCCTTTCTTTGGTGGTTTCTCTGTATAGCCTTGGCTGTTCTGGAACTAGCTCTGTAGATAAGGCTGGCGTTGAACTCACAGAGATCCGCCAACCTCTACCTCCCAAGTGCTGGGATTAAAGGCGTGCACCACTACTGCCCGGCTACTTTCTGTATTTTCAAAAAAGTAAAATAAATCTGGATATTGCTACAAATATTCTCAAGATTTAGACCTCATAACTGACTAATATATTTTTAAAGATAACTATAGACAGTAAACAATCTTCCATGAGATCCAAGTTCATAAGCATTTAAGAGCAGGTTTCATTGCACTCTTACATCTAAAACATATATTAGAATTAGAAAGGTGAAAGTACTATCATGTTTCTGCTGCTCTATGTTGTTCCAGCTAGAAACCGCTGCTAGTCATCAGGAAATGTTCTTTTCATGATTTTCTTCTACGATTTGGTAAATATTTTGGTTGGTTTTTTATTTTGTGAGTAGACTTAAGTAAACTTAATGAAATACCACTTGACACATAATACTCAAACATAAAAAATACAATATTAAAGAAAAGGCATTATATGTCATTTACATATTTACATAAATGCTATAGATTATTTTATAGTATATGAAAGTATACTAAGCATTATTGTGCCGGTTTCCATATTAAGAACTATAATTCTGAGTATTAAAAATGAACTACTTCATGATAGATAAATACAGATTACACAACATGTTACTATTAATAAATACGACACACTAACCTCAACAGCAAAGGTCAGAAAGTACTTGTTAAAGTCCTTAGGGCTACACCGAAGTACATACAGTCCCGTCTGGTTCCCTGCCTTCTTTAGTTTACTAATGGCAAAATCCATTCTAAAAGTTAAGAAGAAATAATGTGAATAGCAGCATGCACAATAGAACCATGACAAAAGGCCACAATAATCAAATAAAATAAAAAAAAGTTTTCAGAAGACTCCCCTATTATGTATATTTACAAATTATTTTTCACGGCAAAGAAACCAAATTATCGAGTTATTTTGCAATGAGTTCAAACCAATTCAATGGACAACTATATTATAAGACACGACAAACACAGTAAAACCACAAAATCTGTTCATTTAACATTATGCTTTCTGATTAAAAATTGAGTAATTAAGAAAAATACTCCCATAAAACTTAATTTAACAGTGATGACAGTATACTATAAATTATTTCTCATGTCTCTTCTATCACAGAAGTACTACTACAAAAATTATCTTTCTATATTTAAAACAGTATCAGCTCTAACTTGCAGTGACTGAAAATACTAATCTTAAAATTTGTTATGTGGGAGCAGGGCATGGTGGCGCACACCTTTAATTCCAGCACTAGGGAGTCAGAGGTTCGCAAACCTCTGTGAGTTTGAGGTCACCCTGGTTTACAAAGCGAATTCCAGGATAATCAAAGCTATTAGAGAAACCCTGTCTTGAAAAAAAAAATTGCCATATGCAAAAAAAAACCTTGCTATATGCACAAAATTTGAAGATGCAGAATTTTAAATCAAGATGCAATTTATATAAAAGAAAGTCTGCAAAGGTGTGGGTCATAGAGGAGTTGTCCTGATGTTTTTATTACCAAGCTGAAACAAGAGTCACCTGGGAATAGGGAGGAAGAAGAAAAACAGGGCGTGCAGTACAGAACAGAGGTACAAGCCTCATGGAAGGAAGTAGATTAAAATACGGCTTAATTAAATCATAAAAACTAGTTCAAAAAAACCTTGAGCAAAGGCCGAGCTTACATAATTAATAATAAGTTTCCGTAGTTATTTGTGAGCTGGTGCCCACAGAAAAACCCGTCTACAGGTGATGACCTGGAAGTGTAAGTCAATTAGCCCTTTTCTCCCCAAGTTGTTCTGCTCAGCAACAGAAAGCAAATTAGAACAGAAATTCTTAGCAATGTGTAGGTATATAAAGGTAAAGAAACTAAAACATAAGTAAATATAAAATTCAAACTATGCTTACCGAGAATGTCCAAACAATGAACCTATTCAGCACTGTGGAGTTCCACTGCAGTGCTAACCTTGAAATATGGGTATAATGCACATTTTGTGTTTAAGCTTCAATAGAGGTTGAACTACTCAAAAATAATGTTAAGTTTCAAATTTAGCACTGTGGCTCCTTCACAGAATCTCAAAGTCAGTACTACATAACGGGAGAACAGTTTAGTCTGTTCGCTTTCAGTGCTGGAGAGTGATTGAATACTGAGCCACAGCCCTAGACACCGTTTCTTAAATAAATACCATTTCAGATGAACAGCTTATCACACCAAGAATGTGGAACAGACAGAGGAGGAGGACTGTACATTTACTTCAGAAAAATTCATCTCGCTCTGGAGACCAGGACATATCAAGTGTTCTCCTGTATATATAGAATTCTTCCTTTATATTCTCCGTCTTCCCACCATGATGAAGGTCTCTCACTGGAACCAGGTGCTTTCAGCTGGCTGGCCCAAAAGCTCTCAGACTGTGCCTGTCTCTGTTCCTTAATGTTAGAATCACAGGCACATAGAGCTATGCCTGGAATTCAAATCAGGTCCTTCTGCTTGCAAAGCAAGTGCTCTTACCCACCAAGCCAGTTCCCAAAATGTCCTTTTGAAGGTGACTGACTACTCACGAGATGGGGCCATGGCAGTTGCTGTGCAAGTTCTCCAGCACAGACGGAGGGGCCACCTCCTTACAGAGGTAATGGTGTGCGTCCGCAGTGAGGCGGTAATAGCCATCAATCAAGGACACAAATGACAGGGCTTCTCTTAACGAGCTAAGCTCTATTTCCTAATTAGAAAAGAAACCACATCATTAAAAATAAATCAAGTTCTAATTGTTCAAATCTTTTATAACTTCCAATTACCCAGCCTGATCTAACAAATTCTTATGTCTGACTTTTAGGACCCTGCCAAATATGGGCTTACCACATCTTCTCAGTTATAGTCACTCAGCATCCATAATTTAACTATCATCCTCAATGACCCTGCTAGACTCAATTAGAAATGTAATCTATATAAAGGTTAAAATTAATTATAATTATGAACATTTATTTTTTATATACTTCTCAGGAAAACATACATGTGCTAGAAACTAAAATGTTAGGATATGGAACTATGCTGTGATTTTTATTAAAATACATATTTATGAACATTCAATAAATCAAAAATGTGACACTACCTAATAGTAAACCACATACACATATTTTAAAAGTATTTTCATATATCAAAATAGTCAATATAGTTGAATAATATAAAAATAAAGCTCAACTTATAGCAGTAAGAAAAATGTAGTATATTGAGTTAAACTTAACTAAGAACTTGATCATCTTAAGTTTCAAAATATTCTTGTACAATGCAACATATTTTCTAAATACACAGAAAATGAACTACGTTCTTGGATAAGGAAATTCAAAATCATATAAATATATATCCTAACTGGGCACTTGGGAGGCAGAGGCAGGTGGATCTCTATGAGCTCCAGGACGGCCAAAGCTACATAGTAAGACCCTATCTCAGAAAAAATAAAAACAAAATAAAACAACAAAAATTCTTAATAAATTTCTAAATTGCCACAATCTCAAGGAGAATGCCAGCAGGTACTACAGCTATATCAGGAAAACAAGACAAATATGATATTCAAAACATCAACAGATTCAACATAAGAAAATGATGATTACAAGGGTAATAGGAAGGTTTCCACCTGCCTCCCCGCCTCTCACCTAATCTCACAGACTGCTGAAGTCTGAATACGAGGGAATTAAGTGCAACCCAGAATTGGCAACGATAATAAGTAACTGGGTCTTTCTATTATAGTATGCATAAATATTTGTAATAAGACTGTTGATATACATACAAAAATCTGCACACAATAAGATGTTTGCTGGGCTGGTATTTTCTGATCATACTATAACTAGAATACATAAGTAACTCTAAAATACTTCTGAAAAATTCTAAAATGTAACCACTTCTTATGCATAATACAAACTTACCAAAATTTTACCATCTTGCTTATGGATAGTTACAATTCTACTTTCATTTGAGCATTCCTGGTTTGCTTGCTTAATACTGACATCAATAATATCAGGAAAATCACAATATAACTGTAAATCCTGTAATCAAGAGCATTTAAACAGTTACAATGCCATTTCAAACAAGGGTTAAAAGGTGAGATGCAATTCTTTAAAGAGATTTGACAGCAATATATAGACATTCAAGGTGATTACATGTCCTAAAAACTGAATCCACGACTGTTTATCTATCTTGCTTTGACTTAAAAATGAGAACACTAAAGTATGACAGGAACTTTATGTGATATAGAACTTTACCCACTTAATATTAACAAGAACAATTGTCAGAAAATTGGAGAAATATCAACTGTGGTTAAAAAAATATGATAAAACTAAATCTCTCAAACAATATATATGACTTATATATATGAAAAACAAACATTGCAAAGAAAATAAGACTAATTATATTATCGAAATCAGTTAAAGTTTTCATTTAGCTTTATGATTGTGCTTAAATGTCAATTATAGTGAAAGAACAAAGGAAACAAAGTTAACTTAAAATCACTTAAGACAATTCAATCCTTTTCAGAAACTGTAATAAAGTCATTACTAATTATTTTGTCACAAAATTAAATAAAACATTTAAGAACTACAGTTACAACTTTGATGACTTTACACAAATAAAATTCCTATTAGCAGAAAAAAAATCAAGTATATATTCAAATAACTAAATTTAGTTTGCTTTTACAGCCATTGCACTTAACATAAAGAACAAGAACGTATCATTAAGGATTACCTGTTCTGCCAGTGTCTCACTTTCTTTATGTCTCCCTCTTGACCACTGAATTCCACCGTTTCCAGTTATTATAATGGTTGCAAAAATCTCCTCACCTGAAGGACCTCTTGCAGATTCTTTTACTTCAAATTGCTCTGTGTAGAAGGCAGACTGTAGGGTTTCCAAGTTTATAAGATACTTAAGTTTCAGGTTTCTGGCAGTGGCTTTGCATTGACTGAACTGCTGAATGAATCTGCGAAATCTGTACCTTATTCGCTTCCGGGTTAAAATATGATAGTCTTGAATCTTTGCTCGAACACACTTTGGTAAGAATGTTTTGTAGCTAGAAATAACGAGCACACGCAAAACAAAACTGAGGAGATGAATTCCTACCTTTCCCACAATAAGCATGTTCTACAGTCAAGTGAAACAAGCTGATGTAACCACCATCTGATACATATGCGAAAACTCTTCACTTGATACTCAAATATCCTGAGTGACAACAGAATTTAGAACAGAACATATTAATTTTATAATTATCCCTTCAAATATTTCTTCCAATCTTCTAAACTTAGTCTTTTCAAAACAAGCAAAATAAATAATGAATACCTGTGATATTCTGTACAACAACTCAACTTCTTCCTACTGAGGGCTATGCTAAGGAAAAGAACACCTCCAAAACTTTTTATTGAATTTCTGAGTATGTGCAGTATATGCAGAAGAGGATACCTATGTGTGCTAGTGTACTTGCTGTGTGCATCCTCAAGTGGGAACCAGAAGTCAAGGTAGGTATCTTTATCACTCCCCTCTCATTTAGTTTTAATTTTAAAAAATATTTTATTATTCTGTTTGCACTGGTATTTTTCCTGCATGTACTTCACCTTCATGCAGTGCCTGCAGAGGCCAGAGGAAAGCATTAGATACCCTTGGACCAGGGTTACAACTGGTCATGAGCCATTATATGGTTGCCGGTAATCAAACTGGATCCTCTGAAAAAACAGCCAGTGCTCGTAATTGCTGAGCCATCTATCCAGACCCTAATTAAAATTTGTATTTAACATTATTGTGGGTTTGTGAATGATCTAAGTGGGGGCCCGCTGTCACAGCACTTGCCTGGAGGTCAGAGGACAGCTCTACCTTTATGTGGGCTTCAGGATCAAACTCAGGTCACCAGCCTGGCATGGCAAGCACCTTTACCTGAAAGCCGTCTCTCTAGCCGCATCTACCTTGTTTTATGAGACACGGTCCCTTACTGAACCTGGACCTGTCTCACTGTGCTGACTGCAGCCCTGAGAGCTGTCTCCATCTGCCCAACACTGCAGTCACAGATGCGCATCATCACATCGGAACATCACGTGGCTCTGGAGATGTGCACTCAGGTCGCTGTGGTTGTGCAGTAAATACTTCTACCCACTGAGCCTTGGCCAAGCCTCACTATTTCTTATTATGTACCCAAAACGCATGAGTAAACACTGAAAATACAAGTAAATTACATAAAATATCTAAGTCTTTACCCTTGTTATGTATGGATATAAAAAAGAAAATTACCTGATAGAGTTATAGACAGCCAGTGGAGTTTGGTCCTTTTCTTTGGCTATTCTCATCATATCTAGCACTGCCATCCCAAGACATTCTTCTTGAGTTTCGTGGGTCACAGGCACTTTTATCCACCCATGCACAAAATCATGCCGCCACTGAAAAAAAATGGTAAGGAAGTGTCTCAAGTTTCACTATCACATTTAATTCCGTTATATCCTATAAATTAACTTCTAAAATATGCATTTAGTCACAAAGCAACTTCTACTTTTATTTGTGGTTAATCATTTCACCACAAAATGGGAAAGGTTCATGTACAAACACAAACTGACTTAAGTTGGGTTCATGGCCTATCTCAGTTTATATTTTAAAGTTTTACCTCAAGAACATAAAAATACCTAAACTAAAATAAATATTAATTAATCAAATGTACACTGACTTTAATTCATCCTGAAGACAATTATACTAGAGTTTTTGTGGAATATAAAGTAACAAAGCATTTAGTCTCAAGCCATCAAAAAAAAAAAAAAAAAAAAAAACCAAAATTTTCCTTGGAAGGTAAACAGAAAAGCAGATCATTACAATGCCAGGTAATATAATATGAAGTATCACACAACAGCTACCTTAGGAACCTTAGAGACAGGTAAAATTGTGTATGGTTAGTATAATTAATTAGTAGGTTTCGTGGAAAAACTAAAACTTCATGTGATTTTTAAAATGATGAAGACATTGTTGATGGACAAAAACAAAAACAAAGTCATAGAAAGAATGAGACAAAAACAAAGTACATGGGACACTCAGAAATTTAAACGAGGGACTGGAGAGATGGCTTAGAGGTTAAGAGCAATGACTGCTCTTCCAGAGCAGTCCTGAGTTCAATTCCCAGCAACCACATGGTAGCTCACAATCATCTGTAATGAGGTCTGGTGCCCTCTTCTGGCCTGCAGGCATGGAGGCCGCACACTTTGTACATAATAAATAAATAAATCTTAAAAAAAAGAAAAAAAGGAAAAAAAATTTAAACGAGTAGTTTGCCTGGGACCAGGGTTGAATGACTTGATACTAGAGGCAGTGGAAAGTTTTTGTCTGAATTTGTTTCATTTTCCAAAGCAATTGTCTCACTATGCCTCGTTCCCTGCTAGGACAGTAAAAGCAGTAGATGTGCCTGGAGAAAATAAGCTGTACTCAGACCATACGGTTAGATAGATGACAATAAAGATCTGCTACAAGAAATAATGGCATTACAAGTCAACATACAAGAAGTAAAGAAATGAGAAAACTAAGAGGGTGGAAGATGACTCAGCGCCATAAGTGTCTGCTGTACAAGCCTCAGGACGCACATCAAAAGTCAAGTGCAGGGGCACCTGCCCTCACGCTAGTGCTGAGGAGGAGACAGGATCATCTCTGGAGCCTAAAAGCAGCCATTCTAGCCAACTGGCAAGTTCCAGATGCAATGAAAGACACACACCTCAAGGTACAAGGTGAAAATGACTGAGAAGATCAGATGTCAACCCCTAGTCTCTGCATACATATGTACACACACATGGAGAAGGAGGTGGGGGAAGATGAAGAATGAACGGAGCATGTCCAAGTGAGGAGGCATGCGTGTGCAGGGCAGACGAAAGCTTTCAGGATTGGCTCCCTCCTTCCCCCACGGAGAACTGAGGATCAAATTCAGGTCGTCAACTCGGCAGCAAGTGCCCTTCCACACAGCCATCTCACCAGTCCTATTTTTGCTCAATTTTAAACATATTTCCTTACACGTGAAACTGGCAAGTTAGTCTCCTTAACTAAGACCTGTGAAGAGCTAACAATTTGCTCTGTAAGAGCATGTGCTTGTACTGTTACCACATAAAACCAATAGGTTATTAAGTTCTGCTCATCAGGAAACTCTATGGCAATCATAACCAAAAGAAAATAAATTTATGAAAAACTAGTAAGAATAACTACTAATGAATTAACCAACAAATAACCATTGGAAAAAAGTTACAAATCAGTTTCAAATGTCAAAATGACTTAAGCCAGGAATATTTAAAATCACATTATGTGCCTACCAAAATTATATTTCATCAAATTCATTAACGTAAAAGTTCTTCCCCCTTTTGAAAAACTGTATTTTACCCAAGAAATTCTGTACCTGCATTGGCCAGACAAATAAGAAAGTTGCCACCACAGTAGAATGCCAACCTTGAAGATATTGTGCTAAGTAAAATAAACCAGACACACAAAAAAAGGCAAATACTGTATAATGCCATCTTTATACACAAATACTAAGATGAACAAACCTTTGACCCCACAGGAATGGTGAACTCGAAGGGTGGGGAGAAGTGGAGAGTTATTATTTAAGGGTATGAAGATGAACTCTGTTCTGGAGATGGATGGTAGTTATGCTTGGGAGGTAGTCAATGTGACTAATGACCTGAACTAAAAACGGCACGCTTTAAAAATTGTGCTATATACATTTTTACCGTGATGAAAAAAACTTGATCCCACATCCACAAAGAGAATTATTTTTCAGATTTTTACAAGACTGGAAATGGGAGCCATGAAGCTATCAAGTCTCACTGGAGGTCCTCAGCCTGACACGCTGGGAACAGACTAAAGGGACTAGACACCACTTCTCTGTTTTCTTTAACTTCTGTTCATGCTACTCTAGCAACCCAGGAAAATAAAGTAACTTAATAAGAAAATATTTCAAGCCAGGCAGCAGTGGCACATGTCTTTAATCCCAGCACTCGGGAGGCAGAGGCAGGTGGATCTCTGTGAGTTCGAGGCCAGCCTCATCCATTTTATAGCATATAGGTACTTCATTACTTTCTTCGAACGACTTGTGTAATTTATCATATTTTATTTATCCCTTCATCACTTGAAAACCTATTTAAACCTGAAACTATTTTTTTTAAAGCTCTAAAGAAATTTTACCATCTAATAATGACCAAATGAATCATGTTGTCAAGTTTATTCTACATTTTTTCCCAAAATCCTTAAAATGACTTAAATCCTAAAAGAAAACAAAAGTTATTTCAAGTCAACTTAAGGAATCATAATAAAATACATTTAAAAATCATGAAATCAAACATTATTATTAAATAGACTACCCTTTTATCTCTCTATACATGGAGCACGTTAGAATTATAGTCTTCCCATGTGGCACTTACTTACCCTACTTAAGATATACTACACAGGAAGGCATTTCCACATTAATACACAAAAACGATTAATATAATTATACCTGAGCAAAAAGGTAAGACATGACAAAGTCATCAAGAAGAGGAGCTTCAGCCCCACGAGATACTCCGTATCTATAGGTTCTATTGCTGCCACTGCAATACCAGTGAGGAAAGTAAAATCTGTAAGACAATTGAAACATTCTGTCAGCTTCCAGAGTTCAAGCACGAACCACAGGCATTTACCTACCTACCCTCAACATTCTTAAAGTTATTAATGCACTGACAAAACCACAAATAGCAGTGTTGTATACAGGTTGTGAGCAGAAAGATTTCTGAACAACAGCCTGAGAATAAAGTAAGCAGAAAATACAGGAAACACAGTGAAGCACGGTGGAGCACATCTGTAATCCCAGGAAGCTAAGGCAAGAGGAGCATAAGTTTGAGTGTCCTGGGTAACCTAGAATACTGCTTCCATAGACAAACAAAACGCCAAACAACAGGAGCAGCAGCAAATGAAACATAGTAACTATAAAATCAACATACAGCCTACTTTGGTGCAATACACAATAAGAATATAGAAGCAGCAGCAATTAAAGGAAGCAAGAGAAATATAGACATAAAAATCAGCAAAAACTGAAATTCAGTAACATTAATAGACACATCTGAAAATGCAATTTTCTGTGTAAACAATTTGTCCTTCTTTTAGGCAACTGAATATTAAAATTTGTCTTTCAAAGAAAGATGTTTACTTTGAAAGTAAAAGCTCTGATGGAGCTGGAGAGATGGCTCGGCAGTTAAGAACACTGATTACTCTTCCAAAAGTTTTGGGTTCAAATCCCAGCACCCACATGACAGCTCACAACTCTCTATAACTCCTAAGTCTGACACTCTCACACAGACATGCATGCAGGCAAAACACTAATGCACATAAAATAAAAAATAAAATATATAAAAAGAAAGTAAAAGCTTTGAGATGTGATTCATCCATACAAAGCTTGGCCATTTAAAGTGCCTAGTTATTTGTAGTATTCAATGTCGTACCAACATCACCACAACTTAATTTTACGTTTTGATTATATCTCCACAGCCATTAGTAATAACACCCAAGATACCTTTTACACAAATGCTATTATACTCATTTTATATTCAAAATAATGATTTGATATGTTGTCTTTTTTAATCTGATTTAATTTATTTAGTGTAATATTTTTAAGTTTCATCCACTTTATAGCATATAGGTACTTCATTACTTTCTTCAAACGACTTGTGTAATTTATCATATTTTATTTATCCCTTCATCACTTGAAAAGCATTTAAGTTGTTCCTGTTTCATGGTAATATAACTAACACTCTGTGAACAGTGTTTTTGGGATGCATGTTAGTAACTCTATTATCTGTAGGGGAAATGGCCAATCTTTTTCCAAAGTGACAACACCATTCCCTATTCTGGCCGACACTGGAGGAGCACTCTAATTAGTACAAATAATTTTCAACATTTATTATTTTGTGCCCTTTCTGCTTTTGCCATCTTAGTGGATAAGTTGTTAACACACTGTGTATTCTATTTACATTTCTCAAGGGGCTAATGATGTTGAATATCTTTTCAAACACCTATTGGCTATTTGAAATGTTTATTCAAGTCCTTTGCCTTAACATACATAAATTTTGATATCCAAGATGGTTCAGTGCACCACGGATACTGAAGAATGGTTATAGTCTCATTTTCCATATTTTTCAAGTTAAGTGTCTAATTTTCCCTGTTTTTTTTTTTTTTTTTTTTGTCAACTTGACACAAGCTAGTCATCTGGGAAAGGAAATGTCAATTAAGGAATTGCCTCCATAAGATTGGTTTGTAGTTAAATAATTTCTGATTAATGATTGATGTGAGAGGGCTCAGCCCACTGTGGATGGTACCACCCTTGGGAAGGTGGGGCCTAGATTGTCTAAAAAACATAGCTGATCAAGACAAAGGGAGTCAAGCGAGTAAGGAGACTTTCTCCACGACGTCTGCATCAGTTCCTGACTCCAGGATCCTCCTTTGAGTTTCTTTCCCTTATTTCCTTTCATGATGGACTGTAAGCTGGAGGACGAAATAAACCCTTTCCTCACCCAGGTTTCTTTTAGTCATAGTGTAGATATCATAGCCCTAGGGAAGCAGACTCTGATACCCATATTGTTTCTTATTTTTTCTCATTTAGACTATTCTCAAATAGTTAAAGCTTTAAAATTATTTTATAAAAGCTTTGTATTTTGTTACAACTGGCCACTTGTATGTAAGAGTACCACTGCTTTTTTTTTTTTTTAATGACTTATTAATATTTATTTTGTGTATGGGCCAGAAGAGGGCATCAGATCCTCTGGAACTGTGAGCTGCCATATAGGTGCTATGAATGGATCTGGGTCGTCTGGGAAGAGTAGCAGTGCTTTAAGCCACTGAGCCATCTCTCTAGGCCACTCCACTGCTCTATGCTCACTACTCATATGCTGACTATTTAGATACTGAACTCTTTTACTAACGTCTTACCTAAAATTTTACATAAAAATGATGCTTACACTCAGTAAAAATTATACCTTAAAAAAGAAAACCTCAAGCACATGCATCTACATATTTTATACAGAAGAAAATAAGTAATGAAATATGAAAATTTATTAAGAACGTATGAACTCATTTATCAAGAGCTCATCAAGTACTAATGATGTTGCTACACTGCCTCACATGCAGCCTGGGTTTGACTGAGATTATCTCTTTAATGAGAGGCATGCAAGGTAACGGTTAGAAAGCAGTTCATAAAGCAAATGAGGTCTGAGTTTGAACTCTGACGCTTTTCACAAGCTGTAAGACTAAGGATGAGTTATATGAATCAGATTCTTTATATTTTATAGGGAATTCGTAATAAGAAAATTAAGTAACATGTAAGTACTTAAAGAATTTTAACTGTAAGATCAAAATTATTTCTTTGTTACCCCCTTTTATATAGAAAAATCTGGATATTTACTTTTCTGAACATTGATATTGCACATTGCCATAAAACACTAAATAAATTATCTTACAAACAAAAACTTTGAACTTTAAAAACTACTTGTAAAGAAGAGATGTAAACTTGTATTTTATTGCATACACATTACCTTTCATGGGAAACTAGCAATATTCCAAACACAATCTGTTCTTTCTTATCTTGAATTATAATCAAGTAATAAAATGGCATCCCAACAGAAGAAAACATCATAGCTATCACATTACATAGCTAACAATTTCTCCCATTTTGACTTCTTATTAAAATACAAATCACTTAATATAATAAAGTACCTTATTCTGTAGAGTATATTATGCCTGGTTGACTCATCTATGTGGAAGACATGGTTGGGTGGATACCAGATTCTTTCTGTTTCACTCATTAAAGCAAACATATTATGATACACAGGTGTAATACCTAGAAATGAAGCAAAAAGGGACTGATAACAGATACATTTACATAACACGCATAATCTGTCATGATGTAACACATAGAACTGAAGCATAAGGGGCTGACCGCAGATCGCTAGCAGCATTTACATTACACATAATCTATTGTGGAGGCTTGGTGACAGCTCTCAGTCAGCAGGAACTTCAGTAGCAGGTGAGCTACTGTGGGAAAACACACCTTAAAACTAATTTTTTAATCAAATACCTCTTTCACTATATTGCATGGAGATAAAAAAAATACCCTTTATCCAGCTTTTAACTGTCTTCTAAATAGTTTCCAAGTTCCTCCTAACCCCTGAAAAAAATACACTGTATGAATATGAACATGTGTATGTTTTCATTGATAGTGATTATCAAACACTGGGATAATAACAAGCCACTGGATACTTCTAAAGGAATAAAACCATTTTTATATTAAAATAATGTTTTATACAATATGATAATAATTATATCTATTGCACTATTTAAGCTTACAAAAATATTAAAAGGCAATACTGAGCCCTCTCACTGGGCCCCATAAAGTTAAATGACAACTGAACCATCTCACCGGACCCAAATACTTTTTCTTTTTTCAACAGAGCCTCACGTAGTTCTCATGCAGCTGAAGCTAACCTTGAGCTCCTTTTAAGCCTGCTGCCATCTCCTTTTCAGACAGTGTACAAAGTAGTGCCACGGCTCAATGGCGGAAGCATGTCTAGGATGAGCGCACCAGAAAAGTAAAAAACACTAAGGGGCAGATTTGTTAAGAAACACAAAAGGCTGAAGGAAAGCAAGAGAGATAGTTCATCAATTAAGAGTATATACTGTAAACTAGGTGGTGACAGCGGTGCACACTTTAATCCCAGCACTTGGAGGGCAGAGGCAGGTGGATGTCTTAGTTCAAGGCCAGCCTGGTCTACAAAGTGAGTTCTTGGACAGCCAGGAATACACAGAGAGACTCTGTCTTGAAACCCAATGATGATGATGATGATGATGATGATGATGGTGGTGGTGGTGATGATGATGATGATGGTGGTGGTAGTGATGATGATGATGATGATGAGTGCATGCCATGCTTGCAAAGGACCCAAGGTACGTGCTAGCACTCACACTGGGGAGCTCAAACCACCTTAACTCTAGCTCCAGCAAGAGCTGATGTCTCTGACCCTCTCAAGCACCTGCAAACGAGTGCACACACGAGTGCATGAGCACGCCTACACACACACACACACACACACACGCCTTAAAATAAAATCTAATTACAAGACAAAGTGTTAGATTGAACATAACACTAATAAATTTGAAAAGATGTGTAATTTGCAGAAAATTATAACTTTTAAAAAGATGTAAAAATATTAAATAAACAAAAATTAAATACTAAAGACATATAATCTACCTAATTTTCTTTTTTATTTATTTTTATTTTCTGAACATTGGTGTTTTCCTACATGTATGTCTGTATGAGGGTATTAGAACCTCTGAAACTGGAGCTACAGACAGTTGTGAGATGCATGTGGGTGCTGGGAGTTGAACCCGGGTCCTCTGGAAGAGCAGTCAGTGTTCTTAATAACTGAGCCATCTTTCCAGCCCCTACCTACATTTTTCAATGGAAAATAAAGGTGCATGAGAATAAAAGGAAAATTAGGGAAAGAAAGAAAACAAATCCAGTTCAAAAGTTACATGTAAGTGCAACCTAAAACCAAAAGCAATGCCATCCAGTATGACAGAGAAGTGGCATGTTTTACGTTTAGGAAATTATGCTTGCAGACAGACATATTAAAACGCGATAGTTTGGCAGTACTGTCGGGGTCATATCAGAGGAGATGCAGTCAGCAATGGAGATTATGGAGTTCAATTCAGTTAACAGCACAGCTATAGATGAGGGAACCCTGGGGAGACTAGGCCCTGGGGAGACTGTCTCCAGAATGCCCCTTGCTTCTGTTGTGCTTCCGCCTGTTTAAGCGGTCATGTTCCTGCTCTATGTGGCATGGTTTGATTCCTATGTGAAAGGACCCCACTGTATCTAGTATACTGTGACTGTTTCTTGGGAAGATCCCACTCCTCACTGGGCAATTTACTTGCAGATCATAATGAAGATGGTTTTTATAAGATCTTAGATGAAAACCAATGATTCAACTGAACTGTCTGGGTCAGCCTAAAAGATACAGGTGGTTAAGGCAGTAAAGATGATTAGGGAAATGGTTTAAGTTATTCTGCCAATTGCTCCAACAAGAGATACAAAAAAGACAAAAATAGGTTAAAAGTTACTTTCTCCTTTGTTAGATATGAAATTTGCAGAAGATGAAAAATAAGAACAGGAAGTTTCACGCATTACAGACCCACGAATTCTACTGTTGGGGAGTATTGTTTTAACGTGTGTGACTTTTGTTCACGCTGCCATTTGTTTAAGTCTGTGAAACACCTGATGGTCTAATAAAGAGCTGAACGGCCAATAGTGAGAAAAGAGCAAGGATAGTCAGGACTGGCAGACAGAGAGTATAAATAGAAGGAGAAACGAGGAAGAGGAGGACTAAAAAACCAAGGAGAGAAGGACATAGGGAGCCAGACACCCAGCTACACAGCAAGCCACGGAGAAAGAATAAAAGTAAGAAATACAGAAGAAAAGAAAATGCCCAGAGGCAAAAGGTATTAAGCATAATTCAAAGTTAAGAAAAGCTGGCAAGGGCTGGAGAGATGGCTCAGAGGTTAAGAACATTGCCTGCTCTTCCAAAGGTCCTGAGTTCAATTCCCAGCAACCACATGATGGCTCACAACCATCTGTAATGGAGTCTGGTGCCCTCTTCTGGCTTGCAGGCACAAACACAGAATCCAAGAACACATTAAAAAAATTATCCAGGGCTGGAGTGATGGCTCAGAGGTTAAGAGCA
>NW_026067895.1:13652355-13655785 GCF_014885135.2 Alexandromys fortis | reverse complement strand
AAAGAAATAGATAGATAGATAGATAGATAGATAGATAGATAGATAGATAGATAGATAATTTTGGTTGTGAGCCTAGCCCTTAACGGCTGAGCCATCCCTCCAGGCCAGCAGAAAGAATTATAAAGTGAATAGTAAGTCTATGTATATGCAGTTTCGCTGACCTGCTGAGAGCTCATCCTCTCAGCAGAGTAAAAACCTAATCTATAAATATCTCATTTAAAAAAATCACAACAGGTGGTGGCGCACGCCTTTAATCCCAGCACTGGGGAGGCAGAGGCAGGTGGATCTCTGTGAGTTCGAGGCCAGCCTGGTCTACAAGAGCTAGTGCCAGGACAGGCACCAAAGCTACAGAGAAACCCTGTCTCAAAAAAAAAAAAAAAAAAAGAAAGAAAGAAATTGTAGGCAGAAGGAAACCTATGGCAGTATGGCCCATGCTTTGGACTGTTACGAAGTTCAACAAAACAATGGAAATAAAAGTCACTGGTTAAGTAGCTTTTTCTCCATTTTTTTTTTTAAAGGAAAAACAAGGTGCACATTAAAGTATCAATTTCCTAAAATTACCTCAAAATCCTAAAGTTGTGAGCCGGGCAGTGGTGGCACACACCTCGGGAGGCAGAGGCTGGTGGATCTCTGTGAGCTCTAGGCCAGCCTGGTCTACAAGAGTTATTAGTTCCAGGACAGGCCCAAAGCTACAGAGAAACCCTGTCTCACAAAACCAAAAACAAACAAAAATCCTGAAGTTGTACAGAATATATAAGTAGTATGTAACAACATAAAAAAATCTGAACATTCACAAGAGATTATTTCCCTGCTTACCAGGATGGGACTAAGAGACAAACAAAACAGAAGAAACTGTGTTGTTTAAAAGGATTCCTCAAGGCCTGGCATGATGGTATGCATCTTTAAATCCTAGCACTAAGGAGGTAGAAGCAGGCAGATCTCTGCAAGCAAAGCCATCTTGGTTTACATACCAAGTTCCAGACCAGTCAGGGTTACCTGGTAAGACCCTATCTTTAAAACAAAAACAAAAGGCATTCATTAAATAGAAATCCTGTGTAAAAATGGGAAAGTTGGAGTGGGGGATTAGGAAAACTTTACAGCTAAGACGAGGGAAAGGGTTCGCTCTGTAAATGAACTTTAAGCTACAATAAATAATAAACTATATAAACTACCACAAGGGCACAATGGAGCAGGAAATAATGCCACTCAAATACTTTGACAAAGTTGTTACACAAAAAAAACTATTTTGAGTGTTGATTTTAGATTAAGAAATGCTTTAAAGTTGGAAATTCAAATATCAATATTTAAATTTGAACTCAAATATTCAAATTTGAATAAGCCACAACACACACCTCTGAATCCATATCTCTCGTGACAGAAAGTACATGCCTCCTTCACCCTCTAACCATGTTCTGTGAACTTAGTGTTCAGGGCATATATGGCCCAACAGGAGGTGAAGCTGTCCCAGGAGAGGCCATAAAACACCTGACATTTTACAGAAAAAAACACTGAGAAGAGACCTGACATTTTGCACAGAAAAACACTGAGAAGAGAATCTTAACTTAAAAACTAGCACTGGTTTTAAATGTAAACATCTGAATATGATTTTAATCACTATTCTTACATTATGAGATTTTGAAGAATAAAGACAATGCCATGGTTTTTTCTAACAGGGCACTTACACAAAATGCAAAAAGCAATTCCTATTCACTGATCTGTAAGGCTGTGTGTGCAGTATGCTTCTGAGTGTTTGTGATAGGGGTGGGCTGTTACATGTGTGTTTGGGTGCATGTGTGTGCTTGCCTGCGTGTTTGGAGGCCAGGCGTAAAGGGGGAAATAGACATCAATAATGGCAGCTGGCAAATTCAATATACTCTTCTCACTAATGGACACAACAGCTACAAAGAACAAAAAGAAAGACCTTAAATGACACTACAGATCAACTAGCTGGAACAGACATAGAGAAAGCTTTGCCCACACAGAACACACATCTTTAAGTGCATGTGAAATACCCTTCGCGTTTATACAGTCTCAAAACTACTATCAACAAATCCATAAAGTTAAAATCATCCAAAGTTATCTTTTCTGGCTACAATATAATAAGTAGAACATTAAAAGGAAATTTTAGTTTCACAAATATGTTAGAATTAATCACTCAAGGCAGATGAGGCCACCCACCTCTGAGGTACTGAGAATGTTAAGCACTGTTAAACTCACTAGCTGTGTCAAGGATAAGGCCTCTGAGTTCTTACTATACGCCTTTCCTCTCACATTCCTTTTCCTGTAAATGAGTACATATTGGAGAATAGGGCAATCTGACTTCCTAATTGGCAGCTGTTAGACTTTCTCTTCCTGCCCTGGCTGCCTTTAACAAAAAGTCAGACAAACAACCATCTGAACTACCCTTGGCCAACACTGGCCATGCTGAGCACTCCATGGACTGCTTAAGAAAAGTACACAGCCACTTGTTCCAGCTCTTGAAGTGGTCTCAGCCAGCACTACTTCAGAAGGCTGTGCTGGACTTTTCCTATCATAAGCCCTGGTGCGCTGCGGATGATCGTGCAGCCATTCCCACCAGGCCAGAGCAAACACTTCCCTTAGTGGTCAGACAAAGGACGACAGTGCTGCGGCTGGTCAAAGGACAGACCTTCGGTCACATGCAAGGTTTTCTGTGACTGGTTCAAACACTCCTAGCTGTACCAAAAGGACCAGCTAAGAGACTAATCCTGTTCGGCCTCCTCTATATTTTAACATTAGGCCTGATGAAAGACTCTCTTGAATGGCCCTTTATTGCCTGTGGGTTGAGCTGGCAACAAGAAGTGACAGAGGCAAAAGAGCAACGGCGGCAAGGACAGCAGAGCAGCAGTGGCGACAGCTTAGCACTGGTGACTTCAGCAGTAGAAACCAACACCATACCAAATGCTTGAGAGCTGAAGAAGAGGCAGAAGAACAGCTCAAGAGAACAAACATGGCAAAGGAGACAGTGGAGGTGCACAGAGAATAAAGAGCCTGAGGCTCAAGATAAACGAATTCTGTACAGAGTCAGAGAAGAGAAACTGCAGGCCCATGGCCCTGGTCACCTTCTGGAGACCTGTCAAACCGTTAGGACAAGGGTCTCAGATACCCCAGCCTCAAAGTTGTATTACTGGCCAATGTCAAGGGCCACAGAATCCCAACACCTAAGCCTGTCTGGGATCTTCAACTCTAGTTGCTGTTAAGGGCTAAGAAACACCAACTTCCTGTGAGCACGTAAGAGCCGCAACACTTGCTCTACAACTTGAAACTAGACCAAATCCCAGCACAGAGAGGAAGAATGTGAAGTTGGGAGGAACTGGGGAGGGGAAAGAATGATTAAAATATATTGTGTAAATTTTTAATTAAAGATAATTTTGTAAAATAAAATTGTAACATTAAAAAAGATAGCAATGTT